>NW_027211759.1:33190000-33280000 GCF_022749685.1 Semicossyphus pulcher | reverse complement strand
TATGATGATCTGCACACGGGTTATAGCTCCTGCTCGTAGCATTCACGGCACGTGATGTGAAGTTTATACTTTATGGTAACTGTGCGCTAAAATACGAGACAGATTGCGACTGCTATTAAGCCAGGAGCAGAGCCTGAGAAACACACACAATAAAAAATTATTAAAATTATTAAAAAAAAAAAAAAAAATTTGTTGTAGGAGCTAAAAGTGTCATTTATCTCTCAAGGGTCTGTTGTTATGTTCCCACTTTGATTTTGAACGGCTTTAATTGCCCTATCTGTATCCAATTTTTTAACGCGCCAAGTTAGCAATCTCCCAGGTTTTTCACCTTGATCATAGTAACTCTGTTTAAGCCGGATTAAATTATTTTCTGCCTTTAATCACTTTGTATTGCGCTTTAAGAGTGAATAATTCTTGTTTTTTATTTTGGAGTCATCCAAGGAAGCCTATCTCTCCAGCTTTCTAATCTTGTCATGCTTATTTATTTCCAGTTTAAATTTGTTTGTTTTTGAACTGGTATATGAAATGATCATGCCCATGATACGTTTTAAATGCTTCCCATCTAACAATAGTGGAGGTCTCATTTGTTCAGTTGTGTTGAAAAAGACCTCGATTTGCGTCTCTAAGAAAAGTAGGGCATTTGAATCAGACAGCCATCTTGGATCAAATCTCCTTCTACAATTTTTTTAACCAGCCTTGGGACTCTGTATATATGTAATGCAGGCAAATGATCTAGAATAGTAGTGATAGTAGAATCATAATTAACGGAGAAGAGCATAGGGCTGGAAATGAGGAAACAGTCTATCCCTGAATATGATTTTAAACAGGACAAATAACAGAAAAATTCTAATTTATCAGGGTTCAAACTTTTCCACGGATCAAGCAAGTGCAGATCATTTACATACTGCAACAGCTTCTTTCTACTCTGTGTATGAGAAGAGTCCACCCCAGATGAACGGTCCACTTTTACCTTGTAAATGTACCTTAAAGAGATATTTTTTTAAGTTTTTAATCCTCTTATCAACATGGGAATGGACAAATATGCCTCCTTTATGCAAATGTATGTTTATTATTACTGCAACATTCCAAAACAATTACATTATTCTACAGAATAACCTCAAAGGTACTGCACGCTCAAAAAATATGCTGAAAGCATAACATGGCAATCATCGCATATATCAGTGATCACATGTATACTTACTCAGTCTGGTTTACCCCCTTTCTAGATGCTTATGTCTTACTTACACAGTTTAATTGTACTCTCTTCTTCACCTTAATTCACGTTTTAATTCACTAACTACTTTATTCTGATTACTTTGCTTTGCTTCAGTCCCCCCAACAACACACCTGCGCCTCTGCATAGCTGCTGGCCCCACCCCCTTTTTCAGTCTGTCTCTCTGTCTGCTGTGTTGACTGTCTTCATCAGCAGTCTGTTTAATTAAGTCACAAAAGTTAAATATTTTCTCTCGCAATTCAGTTCTCACAGCACTTAAGCCGCGTGTGCACGAGGGACGTTATTAATGACGTAAAGGATCGATCGTTACCGAATGACATCTGCACCTTTATAAAAGCTTTATAAACAGCGACAATCAATGCATTTATAATAGGGACATACGGAGATACACAGTAGGAGTGTTTACATTGCGTTGCAGAACTGCATATTATTGTGTGCGGACAGAGAGCGTCATGATGTCCTGTGACTCTTGTCACTGTTTCAGTGCTCTTCCTCAACAAGGAGAGCGGGCGAACGACCGTTCATTTGGAGCGTAGTCGGTTAATTGCACAGAAATCTGAAGCAGCGGCGGTGCCGCGGCAAAATGTATATGTAGCGGAAACACTGCCGGTGGTAGGAGTAGCATGTGTCTGCAGATTCAGGACCGCAATTCTGGGACCCTTGTAGTTTGCGACAGCACCACCTGCATTGGATAGCTGAAGACCACATTTTATCAAGAACATGGCTGACGACCGAAGTGTGAGTATTGAATGTGAATCAATTTGTTTTAATGTCATAGAACAATTCTGTTGTCTTGAATTTGACAGCGAAATTAATGTTTTACTGTGATACGTTTAATATGATATGATTATATTTACTACTATGATTAGTCTGAATGGCACTACAAACATTCATATGATAGCTTGCTGGAAACGAACTGTTTGGTAGAAAGGGGTATTTGTTAGTTTAATGAATCCGAAACGACTATGAAATGTAATTTTAACCTGTGCTTTTAAATAAACTTAAAAAGAGGATGAAAGCAATAGTCTGGATCATATGGGTAAAACATGTTTACGTTTTCTTCAAAGCATGAAACTCGTTAACCATGTAGCGTTTGGGGCTCTAAACATTTTCTGAATTTGGGCCGATAAGGCGAGTTACTGGACAAGGCCATCGCCGAAACACATGGCCATTTTACTTTATGCTAAAAGTGTATTATGTATTTAGCATCCTTGTAATTAAACAAATATGATATCACAGACAGGGTATTGCCTGCCCCATGTTTCGATGTTGAAGAATTACAAGAATACCCTTGTAATTCAACATCAATTGAAATTTGTTGAAGTGAATATTTAATGGTGAATTTAGTAGAATTGTTAGATGGGAAATCACCCGCTTGTGGGAGAGCTGACCACAAACTCAAAGCATTTTTGCCATGGCTCCATCTCTGATAAAGTTCAGGGCAAGTGTACCAAGTGTCATGCTTTAATGAATAAACGAATATTTCACCTCAAATTATAACAAATATAACATGGAATGTCTAAATTCTGTCTGTCAGCTACATTAAATCAGCTTCTGCCTACTACTTAGATTTTCTTTTCGCCTATCTCAAAGCAGTACTGCATAGAACACCAACACAACTGAGCGTCACAGATGAAGTGCATTGATGATGTTGTCTGTTTACTGTTTTAGTGAAGTGGAGGAATTTTGCAGAGACATTGATAGGCAACTAAGGAAAGAAGGGAAATAATTAAAATGGTAGGTAGTGCTGTTACCTACTTCACAACTTGAACTTTGAATATTAATGGTTCTGAAAAGTCAGACATCAATAACATGTTCTTTCTGTTCCTTCCTTTCGGTCTCTGTGTCTTTGTTTCTCTGCCTGTTTGTTGGGGTGACAGAGAAGAATGCCGGATGTGTTCATTGACCACCTGTCACATTCAGTTTGTATAGTAGTTTGGTAGTAGTATGTAGTTTGATGGGGGTTTTTTTCTGTTAAATAAATGGTTTTGTTGTTTGTTCTGTTTTTGTATTTTAATAAAGATTCTACTTCAATAGCTCAAGAATGTGTGAATGTTCTATTAACATTATTACAAAAAATATATATTTGGGTGTAATAAACATTTAAACTGTTGTTAGAATTAGTATTTGGGTGTAATAAACCTTTATACTGTTGTTAGATTTTGTGTAATAAACCTTTAAACTGTTGTTAGAATTAGTATTTGGGTGTAATAAACCTTTATACTGTTGTTAGAATTTGTATTTGGGTGTAATAAACCTTTAAAACTATAAGTTGTTCGACAAAAAAGTGGTATTTGGACGGTAAAGTGCATTAGTTGCTTTTTTACAGTCGTCCAATAGGTGGCACTTTCGCAAAAACACAAGGGTCCTAGAACTGCGGTCCTGAATCTTAGCCTCCGGCACTGCAGACACATAGTATTGGGTGGTAGTTCACATCGATAGTAAATACAAATAACTTTTGTCTTGTTCAGAGAACCACCTAGCAGGGCTTTGAGGCTGAATTTGCCCTTTAAAACTTTGTTTCTGCATGCTACCCACAACACTGCAGCTGCATCGCTTCCTGATTTCTCAAACTACGGGGCGGGCGGAGGGTCATAATAATAATATAAATGAATAAATTAAAATAATTAGTGGCGTTAAAGGGAATGTGCGGTAACGCGTTAACTTTGACAGCCCTAATAAAAATACATTTTCAAAGAATTCATCATTTGGGGCAGATCTTGGAAGAACATGATGTGGTGATCTTCAAACATGATCTTCCCCTTGTTCCTATAGCCGCCTGCATGACTTGGTTCTTGTCAAATCTTCGGACTGCATTTCTCAGACCCAAGAGCGCCACCTACTAAATTGGATGACCACGAAAGTTTTATTCCACCAAAAATTACTTCTTTTGTGAAAGTACTTACAGTAATAAGGCTGTGCAAAGGTAACACTTCAAATATTTCTCAATAAACTTTTGAATTAACGTTGACGTTAAATGTTTTACATTTAAGTCAACAAATGAAAAAAAAACACATCTAAAGTAAAAATCTTATTCAAGACACCAGAATTGTTTGTAAACAAATAACTTCACATTCACATACAGTAAAGTTATTCACCCTCTCATTCTTTGCAATCGATGTCCAAAGTATGCTGTGACAGTCCTTGGTTATCCAGGTGGCAGTGTTGTGAAAAAACTAGGGTCATAGAAATGTGGTCCTGAAAATGCGGTCCTGAAACTGCAGCCTCTGGTATTGCAAGAACACCCTTCCCGGTGTGACGGTCTCTGGGCTTTGCGCTGCATGAAATAATAAAATTGTGTGTCTATTTTAGACTTGAACTGTGTTTTATTTTCCCTTTCCAAATTGTAAAAAATAGCCTACATGTGTACCATTTTTATTCTGAGAATGACTGACTGCTTCTTTTTAACGACTGGAGCCTAACTTATTCTAATAATTGTTTGACAAACAAATCCTAGTTAGCTTAGTCGCTAGCTAAAAATGCCAGTTAGGGATGCTTGTCACATTCTCTCACGGGGTTGGTTGTCACATGTGACATGTCAGGAAGACAAATCATGGTCAAACACTGCCAGATGTTACGCTAAGGGCAGTCAGAGAGGTGAAGCTGCACAGCAAAACAGTCAGGAGCACAGCCAAGGCCTTCAATATTAATTATCGAACACTGGCAAGGTACTGCACTAACAAATGTCCATCTGAGGTGGCTATATTGATCACTGCCAGTAGGCTATATCAAAAATAGTTTTCAGTGAGGAGCCACTGTCCCGTTGAAGTACGCAAAATTGCATACATGTTTGCAGTCCACAATGATGTCCCTGTGCGCACAAACTGGGCAGAGAAGGTGATAGCAGATGCAGTCTGGTTCTGTGGCTTTCTGAAGAGACACCCATTGCTCTCAATCAGGACACCAGATGCCACCAGCCTTGCGTGTGCCAGTGCCTTTAATGAGCCCATTGTCAACCAGTTTTTCACCAACTTGGAGGATGTGATGGCAAGACACCAATTTGAGCCCCAGTCCATTTAGAATATGTTACCACTGTCCACAAACCCAACAAGGTGGTAGATAGGAGAGGCTACAAGCGTTTGACGTCTGCCGAGAGGGGTACCCTGGTCACACTCTCCTGTGCTGTCACACACACACACACACACACACACACAGTGCTCTCACCGCCTGCAGCCCCTGGATCTGTCTGTCTATGGCCCAGTGAAGAGGCACATCAATACTGCCTCATCTGTATGTATGTTGAGTAATCCCGGGAAAAACAATGACCATTCCCGACATTCCAAAACTAGCTGCAGCCTTCCCATTTGCTGTAAACTTGGTCAATATTTATTCAGGCTTCCAGGCAAGTGGTATCCCCTCAACAGGGAGGTCTTCTCCATCTAAATGATCTGATCTGAATACCCAGCCACCTGCAGATGAAGTGGTGCTAAAAGTCACACAAGACAGGGCACCTTACACACCCCGATCACAGGCCAACGCTATTGTGCCTCTCCCTTCAGAACCATCGACCAGATCTGGACACAACAGAGTTACTCCTGAGGAGCTGAGGCCATTTCCAAAGGCTGGGCCGAGGAAGAAGACATTGACCAGTTCAATTCTCACAGATGAATGCCTCTGCTTGGTGTGTGTGGAGCCCTTCTCAAACAGCCATCCCAAGGCTGCAGTGCATTGTGAGCAAGCAGTGGGCACACAAGGACTGCACACCTGGACTGCCGGTGTTCATCTGTCAGAACTGTTTGTCTGATAGTTTAACTGTCAAGCATGAGTTAAGTACTATTCTTTGTATGTTCTTTATACTTTTATTTGTATTGATATGGGAAGCCCTGTAGAGTCCGTCTTAAACTTTTAAAAAAAGTTTTTATATTGTTAAATGTTAATATAAAATGCATGCATATGAATGAATTTTCCTGTTTATGTTCTCTCCATGCAGGAGATATGTTAGGTTGTTGTATTTAAATGAAATAAACTTTTTGAATTCATTTTTTAAGACTGCCTCCATTTTTCCCCATTAAAATATCATAGAGACAACCAACCCCATAGTGTGTGACAACCAACCCCATGATAGGGATGGTTGTCACAAGTGCACAAGACATACAGTGTTTGACAATTCATATCTTTTGTGCAGAATAACCTTAAGGAGAGTAAGGTCACTACATTTCTACCTGAAAGCTCAGGCTTCCATTATAAATCAAAAGGGAATCTATTAAGGAAAAGTGTGACAACGACCCACATTCTCCCCTACAAAGAAGAATGGAATAACAGCTATGTGTTAATCTTTCCTGGTTTCTCTAATGCATAGTTCTCTAATGCTAATGAAAGCCCAAAATTGAAGCACTGACAGAAAGCTATGCACACAGCAAATGACCAGAAAGTGACAAGTGTGTCTTACAATAATTTTGGGTGCTCGCACGGCACAACAGGTCATTCACTGATGCAGAGGTTTTCAAAGAAGTTATGGTGAAAGTTTTGGAGGATTGGCCATAGACATAGTTGTATGGAATCATTGGTTCAGTGAAACAGGTGGCCCTTTCTGCTAGGTCCGCTTTTGGATGCTGTGCCAGTTTTCACACAAAGTAAGTACTAAGCCTGTCGTCATGTATTAAAGATACATGTATTAAATGCTAAAGAGAAGGTATTTCTGGTAATAACTGTTGCTGTCCACTGTCTGCAGTGCTGCTTGCGCCCTGTTCCGTGGCATGAATGTTTGTGTCAGTCACTGACACACCTACAACCTCCACGGTGTTGGCACCAACAACCTCCATGGCCCTGGCACCAACAACCTCAACCATCCCAGAGCCAACCGATTATTTTGTAATCGGTGTCCTTGATTAGTAATTGTTGACCCCTAACTTGCATTAATTGTACATTTCCATTTTTTTTTTTACTGTAAATAAAGATTCTATCTTTATATCTTGCTCTCTAGAAACTGTAAATGCTATATACATTTATACAAAAATATATTTGGGTGTAATAAACCTTTAAACTGTTGTTAGGATGTAATATTTGAGTGAAATAAACCCTTATACTGTTTATAGAATTAGTATTTTGGTGTCATAAACCTTGAAACTATTTTCAGAATTAGTATTTAACACCGCCTTAGTTGCTGTTTAGCATTCATCCAATAGGTGGCACTGTCCTGAAAAAACAAGGGTCCTTGATATGCGGTCCTGAAAATGCAGCCTCCAGCTCTGCAGACACATATTATTGCTCTGTCTCGGCTTATACGGTTGTGTTCGCCTTCATTAAGGTCCCATTTCTAATGTGAATAAGAATGTTTTCTAAAAATCCCCCGAAACCTGTATAAACCCCTGAATGTGGCAAACAGCCAGGTAAAGTGAAGACTGATTAATGTATATATTCTATTTACGTTTATTAATTATTATTTACAGTTGAGCAGGCGCCTCTTCATGACTTCCTGTATGTAACAAACCTAAATGATATTTATGAAGTGAACATATTCAAATTGGTTTTGGCAGTGGAGGCTGTGGAGGTGTATGATGTGACCAAAGGGAAGCATGTAGAGGATGAAGAGGAGGTGGCCAAGCACTTGGCAGTGCAGTTACTGACCTGTTGGCTCTGTAGGCGAACTGCAAAGCGATCTCGTAAAGCGACCGTAGAATTCATTGAGGTTGTTGGCAAGGCGCAAGTCACTTACAGAGTGATGGGCTTTAGGCTTATAGCTGGTGAGCTGTGAACTTCCAGATTGAGCCAGCATCCCCCCCTGAGAACTGCTGTTGTAGTTTCTCAGATTACAGATGCTTAACTTCTCTCAGCGCCCCGGCTGAAGGTGTATTTTGCCTGTTTGAAGCTGTCTCTGTCCTAAATCCCTCCTCCTTTAACCGCCTTAACTGTCTGAGTTTGGCTGTGAACCAGGGCTTGTCGTTGGTGTAACTTACTATGGTTCGTGATGTTACACAGCAGTCCTCATAGAAGCTGACATATGACTCACAGCCTCTGTAAACTTATCCAGACTGTTGGAAGCAGTCCTGAAAACATCCCAGTCCGTACGGTCTAAACATGCCTGTAGATCCTCCACAGCTTCACTGGTCCACTGCTTCGATGTCCTCACAACAGGTTTACAGAGCTTTAATTTCTGCCTGTATGCCAGAATCAGGTGGACAATGATGTAGTCAGAGTGCCCCAGTGCAGTACGGGGGACGGCCTTATAAGCTGTGGTGTAACAGTGATCCAAAACATTCTCCTCTCTGGTCTGGTTTAATAAACTGTCTGTACTTTGGGAGTTAATGGCTGAGATTACCTTTGTTTATGTCCCTGAGGACAATAACTAAGGAGTCTGGGTTTGTCTGCTCCACACACACTATCTGTTGCACGTTGGCCTGCGGTGGAACGTAAACACCGACCAGAATGAATGATGCTTACTCACGGGGTGAGTACAAAGGTTTACAGTTGATGGAAAAAGATTCCAGTCCAGGAGAACAATGCTGTTGTATCACTATAATGTCCATATACCAGCTGCTGTTGATATAAAAACAGATTCCTCCACCTTTTGTTTTGCCGGAAAGTTGTGTGTAGCGATCCGCTCTGTAAAGTTGGAATCCTAAGCCTTGTAGAGGTTGACCAAGTCCATGGGGGAGGTGCTCAGGTAGGGGTGAGGGAGGAAAGTTTTTCAGTGAGGCAGGCGGACGGGGATGAGGGGCAGATGGACTTGATATTATGAAGAGTGATGGCGCACAAGTGTTTGGGTTCTGGCAAGGGGATGGGCAGTAGATAGTTGAAATGACAGGGGTTTTGGAACAGAAAGTTTGAAGGTTAGGTGTTTAATGAGTATGGGGGTTGGATGGTAGTCAGGCTGGTTTTTATGTGCTGGCGCTAGAAGGTGGCAATTCCACCTCCGTGACTGTCTTGGCGTGGTTTGTCCGAGTAAAGATATCCATTTAGGGTAGTTTGGTTGAGTGAGAAGCAGTCCAGGGGTTTTTGCCAGGTTTCAGTGAGACTGAGACAGAGAATGTCAAGGTTATTATCAGAAATAAATTCATTCAAGGTGAGACTTTTGTTGTTTAGTGATTGGGTGTTAAATAGAGCAAGTTCATACAGTGTTTTCCGATTGGTTGGGAGGATTTGGGAAACGTTCGGAGGTTGGCTGTGTTCACATGCTGTTTATTGTGGTGAGGTAAAAAGAAAGTGAAAGTGCGGTGCTGAGTCCACATGGCCGGGATGGAGTTGACAGAGGTGGAGTGGTAAATAAAGTTGCAGCAAGACCCTTTGTGAGCATAACTGGGTCGGATTTGAAGGAGGTTGTTCTTAATTTTGGCTTTGAAAGTGTGCTGTGGATGGGACAGCCTGTCTGTCCCAGATGAGTGAATGAGGAGACCGGCGGCTGACGGAGTCAATGACAGGTGGGGCCAGTAGGGGGTTCTAATGGTGATCAATGCTCTGAGGTGGTGGCATAGAGGAAGAGGGAGGGGTGTGTGTTTGGAGAGTAAGAAGACCAGCGAAAGTAAAAGTTACACAAAATATATATACAGTATATATACATAGATATGTATATATATATACACTACCAGTCAAAAGTTTGGACACATTTTCTCATACAGGTGAATTGGAAAGTGTGTCCAAACTTTTGACTGGTAGTGTATTACAGTACTATGCTTTTTATGCAGGTGTGAAAAAATGCTTGTTTATTTTTATCAATTTACAAAAGTGAGCGAACAAAAGAAAAATCTAAATCAAATCAATATTTGGTGTTACTACCCTTTGCTTTCAAACCAGCATCAATTCTTATATGTACACTTGTACAAAGTCAGGGATTTTGTAGGATTATAATCAGGTGTATGATCAACCAATTATACCAAACAGGTGCTAATGATCATCAATTTCACATGTAGGTTGAAACACAGTCATTAACTGAAACAGAAACAGCTGTGTAGGAGGCTTAAAACTGGGTGAGGAACAGTCAAACTCTGCTAGCCAGGTGAGGTTGTGGAAGACAGTTTCATGCCACAGGTCATACACCATGGCAAGACTGAGCACAGCAACAAGACACAAGGTAGTTATACTGCATCGGCAAGGTATCTTCCAGGCAAAGATTTTAAAGCTGACTGGGGTTTCATGATGTGCAGGCAATAACAGGCAACGTTGAGGATCGCAGACGCAGTGGTCGGCCAAGGAAACTTAGTGCAGCAGATGACAAACACATTTCCCTTCAAAATTGGAAGATGTCCAGCAGTGCCATCCACTCAGAACTGGCAGAAACCAGTGGAACCCAGCTACACCCATCTACTGTCCGGAGAAGTCTGGCCAGAAGTGGAAGTTGCAGCCAAAAAAAAATACCCCCGACATGGAAACAAGGCCAAGCGACTCAACTATGCACGAAAACATAGGAACTGGGGTGCAGAAAAATGGCAGCAGGTGCTCTGGACTGATGAGTCCAAAAAATTTGAAATATTTGGCTGTAGCCGTAGGTGGTTTGTTCGTCGAAGGGTTGGAGAGCGGTACAATAATGAGTGTCTGCAGGCAACAGTGAAGCATGGTGGAGGTTTTGTGCAAGTTTGGGGCAGTATTTCTGCAAATGGAGTTGGAGATTTGGTCAGGATTAATGGTGTCCTCAATGCTGAGAAATACAGGCAGATACTTATCCATCATGCAATACCATCAGGGAGGCGTATGATTGGCCCCAAATTAATCCTGCAGCAGGACAATGAACCCAAACATACAGCCAATGTCGTCAGAACTATCTTCAGCGAAAAGAAGAACAAGAAGTCCTGGAAGTGATGGTATGGCCCCCACAGAGCCCTGATCTCAACATCATCGAGTCTGTCTGGGATTACATGAAGAGACAGACGGATTTGAGCAAGCCTACATCCACAGAAGATCTGTGGTTAGTTCTCCAAGATGTTTGGAACAACCTACCAGCCGAGTTCCTTCAAAAACTGTGTGCAAGTGTACCTAAAAGAATTGATGCTGTTTTGAAGGCAAAGGGTGGTCACACAAATATTGATTCGATTTAGATTTCTCTTCTGTTCATTCACTGCATTTTGTTAATTGATGAAAAGAAACTATTAAAACTTTCATTTTTGAAAGCATTCTTAGTTTACAGCATTTTTTCCACACCTGCCTCAAACTTTTGCACAGTACTGTACATATACTATATATATATATATGTATATATATCAGCATCATAGGATATATATATCAGCATCATAGGATTTCATGTCCTCCATTTTTTCTGGCACTATTTTCTCTCTTAAACAATCCAGTATCACCACGCCTGTGGCAGGCCAGTTTCTGGCAGTATATGAAATCACTAGGATAATGATTTTGTGTTGGAAATGGATCACCATTTCCTGCGTGTTGTTCTTGTAGGGTAAACATTTTTGCTTTCATGCACCTCGCATCTCGCCAGAACTAATTATTCTACGTTTGGCACTGGCCAGAACTTCGACCACACGACTTGTGAGTGAGTTAATAGCTTTGCATCATCTACACTACTAGCAATTATTTCATACAACTTGGTGTCCAAAAATCTGAACTAACCCTTTAAGCATATCAATCATAATTATTCTGTTTATTTAACCTCACCTCAGCAGCCTCCTCCTGCCTCCTGATATAGAATATCGACGGTAGCCGCCAACAATGCCAGGTCCATCTTTGACCTCAAAATAACTTATTTATTCTTAGCTTCAAATCACCACAAACAATAGCCTCTACAATGGTTTGTTTCTTTCTGTCAGCTCGTGACATACAGAAAATACTTGGCTTCTGAGGTTAGAAGCCGCAGGCTGCATTCTGTACTGCGCAATACCTGGAAGAACGAATCGTGTAAAACTGTCAACAGCGTTTCGTGTGCTCGTGAGCATGCAAGTTCATTCTTCAAAAAACGTCTAGCAAGAATGGTCTTCGGGAGAAAACAAGACTGTCTTTGCATTCTTGGGTTTGAGAAAGGCCACGTTTTGAGCACCACTACCAAATGCAACATTAGGGTTGATATAAATAAATATCATAATAAATAAATAAAACGTGCGCTCCTTTTATTTTTTTTTATTCCATGGCCACTCTAGGGCTCCATACATTACATATATTAAAAAAAAAAGAAATATTTGTACAAACTGTACAGGTGTTGGACAAGCTGTACAGCTGAAGCTATCTAGCAAAGTGCGCACAATTCGTGTGTTCAGAGTTTGCAAACTTAGAGTGATCAACCAAACTGGCCATGTAAAAGTCATTCTCTTTGACAGGTTGAATCTTTTCAGCTGCTGCAGGAAGTACATCCTCTGCTGTCTGGGGAGCTGATGTTTGGCTCCCACTTGAGGTCCCGAGTAATAATGGTAAAAGGAAAAACTCCACAGTGGAATCTGGGGAGTCATAGAGGATGATTGGGGCAGGGCTGGCTGCAGTCACTAGTATCCCCATTGTCTTCAGACCTCCAAGTATTTGTACTGCACCAGGACAATCTCCCACCTGTAGGCAGACTCATCTCCACCAAAGATGACTCCAATAAGGAATTGCGTCATTCGCGAACTTTAGGAGGTTAAAGGATAGATGAGTGTAGTTTCAGCTGATTGTGTATAGAGAGATGAGCAGAGGGGAAAGAATGCAGCCTTGATGCTAAAGATGATGATGGTCCTGGAGTCAGAAACTTGTTTTCCGAGCTTTACATGCCGCTTGGAAGTCTGTGATCCACCTGCAGGTGACAGAGCTTGTTCCTGAGGTAAGCCAGTGCAAGCCCCCTTGTAAAAAGTCTGTTAAATGTCTGAGTGAGTTCATGTGTTAACGGAACATGCACAATTGTCCTGAGCATTCACTGCACGTGAGTGGGTGTTGATGACGTCAATTACATTGAGTGGAGCTGCTTCTTCTCTCTTCTGCTTAAATGTATGTTGCTTTCCAGTCTTTTGTTGTTATTGCAGATACATCCATATGTATGTTGTAATAATATCAAAGCATTTAAAGTCCCATTTACAACTGAATCCTCCTTATTCAGTACCTGAGAATGTGTCCAACAAGGAGTCTTACGCTATGTGACATGACATTTTGCATCTGTTTTTTTTGGCATAATGTAGTTATTTAGTTTTATAGAAAAATATAGTTTCATAGATCTTGAATGTTTAATGTACTTAACCAATAAAAGGTCAGAATAAAAACTTAATTACAGGGGCTGCCATTACTGGTCAAAAAAAAAAAATCACAGTCTGTTCCTACCTCTTTATGGTTGATGCCAGTGAATTGACAGGGTTCCATGCCACACAGTCCAATTGAGAGGTCATATGATATAAATTTTCTGCGCTGTGGAGGGAAGACAAAATGTACAGGAAAACTCATGAGCTATGCAGTGGAGTGTCATTTAGAAGAGTTGAGTGTGTGTATGCAATTGCGTAGAGGGGTTGCATTTTGTTGTCCTCAGTAGAGGCACTATACGTAAAAACGGCAACACACACACACACACACACACACACACACACACACAGGTTAACGACTCACCCTTGATTAAGCAGCTATTAGCATACTAATGACCTACAGAGGCTTATATTTCTAGCTCCGTCCACCAGTCAGTTTAGAACTGAAGAAGCCTTTAGGATGAGAGGTGAAACGTCTTCAAGAACTTCAACCAAGTCCAGCTGCCTTTTGGATTTTACTTAGAATTACCATGACCTGGATGACTGGGAACCTTGCCAACAGACAACACACACACTGTTGAGCTAGACAGCAAGAAAGTACATTTTTAGCAGCATTCTTTCATAAAATAATTCTTTCATTTAACACAGCAGATTTCTCAATAGTTTTTTCGGAAATGCAACGTGATAGCTTACACACAAACACACACACACACACACACACACACACACATTCACAAACTGGATTTATAGCTCTCCCACAACAGCACATTATAGCAGTTATTATTGTACAGTACAGCAGGGCACATAGCCAACAGAGAACACATACAACTTCTGCGGACTTGACTGCTGATATTGTTGGAATAGAGGCCAAGCACAAGATTTAAAGCGAGAATTTACAAGTAAATATGTATGTTTTGTTGATTGGCAGAATCCATCCATCTCTCTGTCCTAATTTTCTGCCCTTAAATTTAAGTGTGGGTTCCCTGCTGGGACCCCTCTTGTTTACAGGAAACCTGCAGTAGAAATAACTATTTTCTTTGGAAAAAAAAGTAGGGTTACGCGTGATGCCTCTAGACTGCACTGTGAGATGAACAATAAAGTAAAACCACTTTAAAAAATCCAAAATTTATGAATACACCTGCCCCCCACCACAATAGGTTCATTCAATAAGAACTAAAGGTCTACAGCCAAGTTATAAACTGCTTATTTCAGCGTGCTAATATTCTCAAAATTACAATGTCTTAATGACGTAGTATGATTACCTAGTTCAATATCCTAGTTTAGCATGCTCACATTTGCTAATCAGCAGCAAACACAAAGTTCATATTTGCAGATATTGTGTTGGACAACTTAAATTAAACTCAGGCTATATAGTGATAGAAAATTGGTCAAAAGGCAACCAAAATTATCAAAAACCATGCTGCAGGCAACATGATTGTCCAAACTGAATTTCATGGCACTCACTCCAATAGTCAAGACATTTAACTGAAAACCACTTGTGTCAATACCTTTATTGTGCTAAATGACAAGCTGGAGATCACCAAAGGAAATGATTTTCTTTGGTACAGATTGAAAAATGGATTAACCAACAGACTGACGTAGTTCTAGAATCACAAAGCTGGTGTTGCAAAAAAGTACCAATTATTCTGCATTATTTACTTCCATTTTACTGTATTGGAGGCAAAAAAGACACAGATAACTTCAAACGAAAATATAATATATAAATATAATATTTCTCTTGAGGACATATCTGCAGGGGGGATTTTGGCTTTGCCTTTGATCTGACCAAAGGCTCGCTTCTCAAGTTGCTAATTGCACTGTATACAATGCAGCATAGAAAATAAATGGAATGGCTAAAAGTTGTTTGTAGCGATCCCCTGGCTAACGGCCGAAAAGTTGTCTGAGGCCTCAGACAGATCCGATGGGTTCCGAGATAGGTACTTGTTTTGTTCTATCAGTGGCAACATGAATTTTAAAGGTGTCTGTGACCTATCATGTTAACTCAGCTATGGATCAATCCATAGCTGAGTTAACATGATAACAAATGGAACAACAAAACTGACAAAACAAAAAGAGAAAGGAAGTTGCGAGGGCAGACAGACCTGTCCAGAAGGTGAACATCCTGTTCAACTGCATCCTGCTACCTTTCATTGAATTATGGCTGTTTCTTTAAAAAACATCAACAATGGTTTGTGTTATTTCTAGCTTTAATTGTAACATAAAAATAGATTTTTTAAAGAGCATGTATGTTATGCATTTACAAGCAGTGTGTGTGTGTGTGTGTGCGTGCGTGCGTGCGTGCGTGCGTGCATGCGTGTGTGTGTGTTGTACCTGTTGTAAGGGTTCCTCAGCAGGAGAGCCTGGCTGCCTGTACAATTGTCTGAAGGTGTGTGGCATCCATAGACAGGAGGAGGAATAGGATACTGCTGCTCACCTGTAGTGCAAGGACAAACACGCACACACACACACATGCGGGCATGCATGCGTACAGACAAAATATTTATAATATGTGCATTTCATTTTGTAACTTTATTTTTGGTTTTCCAAGCAGTGTACTAAATGGGTCCTCTTTACATTCCAAAATCCCTCTCAGCGCTGATTATCCCAGCTTTCTTTGTCCTAAAAAATAACCAGACATGTACAGGTTTAAATATTTATCAGCAGAATGCAATGAGGGATTGAAAGGAAATAGGGGTGGAGGAGATGAGGGAGCTTCAGAGGCAGGATGTGGCTGATTTATATTTCTGACCAGCAAGGTCACTGTGCAGACGTCACAATAAGGGACAAGTAACTCCCTAGGTGTGGACCATGGGACCACTATACAGATGTTCGTACTGAAAGAGACTCTGGGGCATTTAAAAAAAGATAGTCTATCCTGAGAGATTAGTTATTCCCGAAAAACTTGCACCGAGACAAGGACTTAGTTTAAAATGCCTTTATTAAATCAAGGCATCTCTCAGTAAAAAAAAACATCGATATTACAGGAGTAAAGGCCGACCAGTTTCAACCGTCATCATCATTTAGGCCTAGGTGTAAGGTTCACTTACGTATATGAAAATTGGGTTTGCCTTTGCATATTTACAGGCCTCAATCCTCCTCAAACTTGGTCAGTGTATTGAAGACACTTTAAATATTAAATGTCATTCAAATATTTAGTATATGTCAAAGGGCATGGCAGTGACAGCACCCCAAATTTAGTTTAATCTGTTTCATATTTCGATTCTCATCGAACCCTGTCTGAACACATCTACATGCCAATATTCACCAACAGTCATAATAAAAGCCACCCAGTGAAAAAAAGGCAGTTGTAACTCTAATATAAAATATTCGATCTGCTTCAGATTTTACTTGTTTGATTACAGTCCCGGCCTAAGCAGATCTACATGTACATTTTTAGTCTTACTTATAGCACCAACTACTGGTAAGAGTCAGTACTAACTCTTATATACAATTTTCGATCTGTTCCACATTTCACTAGTTTGATGAGAGCTGCGTGTGGACTTCCGTATCCCCCCCTGTGGCTGCAGCACACCCCATGACTGTGCACCCCACGACTGCGAAACACCTTAACGTGCACAAAGGGGTGGAGCCCATCCATTGCTGCTTGCAGCTTTAATTACTACAATTTTTGCTTCTTAACATAACGTAAAGATGTGATGGCTAAATCCAATCATGAAAGCAGACAATAAAAAGCTAAACTCTTCCTAAAGCTAACTAGCCTAGCTACAACCGTCGCATGGTCTGTATGAAATATGCAACTGCACAGCGCCTCGAGCCTCTAAAGGGCCTTGCACAGGGTATCCCGTTATGATGTTAAGAGTTATTATTCAAACGTGAAGTTGTAACAAGATATTGTCATTCCTGCATTTTTTTACTAGGCCTATATATAATATTTTCAAGACTGTTGTTGACCCACCATGATTCTGAAAGGAAATTCCTCTTTGTCAATAACATTATGCATCATAATAAGAGAAAAAACTGTGATGCAGACTGCACAGAGAGGGGGAAAGCTGCTGCAGGGAGTGGGAGGGAGTGGGTGAGTACAGACTGAAGTGATGACATGATATGAGTGCACTCCTGTGCATGCGTATATATCTGCATGTCGTACTTCCCTCCAACAGATCTGTGTCAGCATGCAATTTCTACAAAGCACCAACAGGTGTCACTGAACACCAGGCAATAAACAGATGCCTATATCTGTAACAACTTTGATTGATCATGAAGCCTGATGCTCCTCTACAGCTCTGCATTTATCAGTGAAACATATGAACTACACAGCATATGGACAGGCGGCATGTATATGTCATAGTTTATACTTTGTACATATGTATACGAGACGTAGTTTATACTTTATAGTAACTGTGTGTGGAAATACGGGCAGATCACAACGTTATTGAACCAGGTACAGAGCATGAAAAACACATACAGATCTGTGTCATATCTGCTCCTCCCCTAATGTCTGTCTCCTCCCTGCGCGGCATAACAACTCTGATTATAAAACAATGCGTGGATCACCTCTGGTTCATCTCATTCACAGAATGTGGAGATATAGTTTATTCTTTATAAAGGTTGTTCATGGAAATATGGGACCCTATTGAGTCAGGGGCAAAGGATGAGAAACACACAGATCGGTGTCACTGCGCTGCATGATTATAAACTGCTTATTTGTTACTAATTTGTTAGTTGTCATGTGTTGTGTTTTAGACTTTTGCTTCTGTTTTTTTCAATTTCATGGTTTCTAAATTTGCAACCTTTTTCTCTAATTCAAACTTTTTAGGCTGTAGCAGCGTGTTTGCTCTTGTGAACCAGCATAGGTACAGTAACAGTCTAAGAATTAATAGTCCTTAAACACCTATCTAAAAGATAGACATTTTGTCTGAAAGATTCTTTTGGTATGAAACTCACAACAGGTTCTGTGGAGGGACAGAATTCAGTTTCTAGATATCTGTAAAATTTGCTCCTTATATGACGGTATGTGTGTCATTACATTCAATGACTGAAACCATAGAGTTGACTTGTAATCAAACACATACACACTCTTACCCATAGGGCTTTGCTGAGTTAAAGCATCTTCATGTTTAAACGAGTGGTTGGAGAACTGCGAGCTGTGGTGTGTAGGAGTGTGGCTGTAATTACCGG
This sequence comes from Semicossyphus pulcher, assembly GCF_022749685.1. NCBI lineage: Eukaryota > Metazoa > Chordata > Actinopteri > Labriformes > Labridae > Semicossyphus > Semicossyphus pulcher. Next base: position 33,261,553 of record NW_027211759.1, on the reverse strand, counting down.
CTCCATCAAAAGCAACCGCACTATAACCTGAAACACAGAGACGAAAAAAATGTGAGTACGCAGGGTCATAGTACAATCAAGTAATAGTAGGGTCATAGTACAATCAAGTAATAGTAGGGTCATAGTACAATCAAGTAAAGTAAAATCAAAAATAACACTGCACCACTTGTATCATTTCCCCCTAAGATCATAGCTTCAACATAGTGCTGGGTTTTTTTTTTATTTCCTCTTATACTTTGATAGACTTTCATCACTATATATAACAATAAAAAAGGTTAAGATGGTTAAAATGGTGTGTCTATAATTTTATTAAGTGAAAGAGTTTTTTTTCCCTTAACATAATTATATGCTTTAAATCAGCTCTTGTGTTTGTGGGAACTGATTAAGAAACTATTAAAACAAGGACTTAATATAACTGAAAACATTTTCCAGATTTGTTTGTATTGGTTTGAAATGGTGGATATAACACATAGTAATACAGTAGGAATGTATTTTCCTGTGACAGCTTAAAGACAAAGCAGCAAATAGAGACAAAAGAGAAACAAAATGACTGAGATAATTCTCTACTCATAGGTAAAAATTATAATAATCTGTTATTTGGTTTCTTTAAACATCACAACACCAGGGTTTGCTAGCGCAAAGCACACATGCAAATGCACACTAATTCTTGCATACACACACAGTTATTCTGTTTTACATTCCAGGTCAAGTCTGACACACAACTTAGACTTATCTAAAGGGCACAACACAGCCCCATAAATCACCCACACACACACACACACACGCACACACACACACACACACACACACACACACACACACACACACACACACACACACACACACACACACACACAAACACAGACACAGACACACTATCCTGCACTCACATGCTTCAATAATTAAAAGGCAGCACTTTCACTCAGTGTACTAAGCAGATCATTTAGTAAGAGGGGAGAAGAGGGAATAGGAAAAAAAGCCTCATTAAACATTCCCATTATTATTCCACTCATCCCTGTCTAACTCCTGTTTGTGTGTGTGTGTGTGTGTGTGTGTGTGTGTTTGTGTGTGTGTGTGTGTATGTATGTATGTAAATACCCAAACAAAAATTTCCAAAGTAACAAAATTAAATGGACTGTGAGTAATTTTTTAACTGGTTATGAAACAGACTGAAATCAATACTGATGAAAACTCATTCTATATGAAATGAAAATCTAGCAAACAAGACCATCAGCTGGAACATTTTGCAGAGATGGATGATAACTTCACCATCTTTGTTACCTTTTCCACAGAAAAGATTCACAGTGAGTAAGCAGGGGGATTTTTTTGTTACAGACTATTATACGTACGCATGTACATCTACACAAAATGAAAGTTCCTGACAGTACTGTTGAATTCAATGTTTTTAAATATTTAGAGATTTCAGGAATTTGGGTACATATTTGTTTTTCAATAAAAGAACCCAAAAAATGTTTTATATTAACTACTATTTATCGTCTATGTGACTCTTATTTGCTATGAGCTCTATAATTATAGTTTGTTTGTCTCTCTTCACTAAACTCTGCATCACATACTCTCAAGCAAAGCCTTGAATACCTTTCAAACTGAAACGTGATATCCAAGGACTTGGTTGTCTAATGCAATGTTATAAAGCAAAGCACAAAAACTTGACAAAAACAAAAATATGCAATAAAGTAATATTTTGAGTTATTAACATTTTCAGTGTGTAATTATAAGTAGTTGGGATATTGAGGTAAATTGAAGATTAAAGTCTAAAAATGTCAAAACAATTGAGTTTTTTATACTAAAATTCTAGCTGTGGTCTAAACATTGAGTTAAAAAAATCTTAGACAGTAAAATTTCAAAACAGGCTTATCATAGATAACTTCCCTATGATTACAACTTGGCATAACAAAAGGAAGATTCCAGCTCATATTTTGTATGGTCCTTAAGCACATAGGTTTTGTTATATTATAATATTATAATATAATATTGTTAAGGTATTTCAACACCACAAGGCTTTAATCAGCTGAAATTAAAAACAGGTTTTAGATAAAGACCTGAGCCTGAAAGTATAAGAATCTTTGTTGTACTAAACTTCTGGGATAAGCACCAAAAATGTAAATATATATCAACAAATTTATTTTTTGACATTGTATCCAATAACATAAATTGCAAAAGCAAATATTAAACGAAATTAATAAAAGAAATGCATGAAGATTATGAATGTGTCATGTACCAAATTTAATGAAGAAAAAAAAATTGTAACCTCTTGAAGCATCACAGTGAAAGAGACTCAGTTTATTTGAAGTGATCTTTTTTTTACTTGGTAATTTTTATAAACAACAAAATACTTGAAACATATCTTTTTTTTTGCTTAAACATTAATACCTCTATAAAGTGTGTTCTTATGGAAAAACAACCTATTTTCTCAATACTGCTGACACAGAATATAAAAAGGGGGTTATTGGAGAAGACCAAAATGAAATAAAGAGGAAACAGATTATAGATAATACATCTAAGTGACTTCAGTGTGTGCTTAAAAGTTTGTGGGAATGTGTGATGATAGTTTGTGACTGCCAACATTCACACCTACAGTTACACACTTGTCTTTCTCCTCCATTCCTACCTGTCTGGTTGCGGGCTGTCTGCTGTGTGTCCATGCAGTTGGTCAAGTAGGGCGGGTTGCTAAACATCCTGTTTGGGGGCTGGTGGTGGTGGTGCGGGGCGGCCACAGACGGCGGTTGACTTGGGGGTACAGGGGGCAGGGGTGTCCCTATTGCCCCATACCTACAGGCCCCAGTCCCTGTGAATTGCCCAGAGAAGTGGACGGTGAAGGCGCTGAGGCCGCAGTGAGGATCAACGTCGGGGTGGTGGGGGTCACTGTTGGTGCCCCAGGTGGGTTCCTGCTTGATGAAGGAGTGTGGACCCAGGGAGGTGTGGGATGTGGCAAGGGAGGAGTAAGGGGATCCAGAAGCATGGAAGTCCAGGACGGGAGCCCACTGAGGGGCTGAGCTGACGGGCAGGGCAGGGCAGCTGGGACTAGGGCCTGTGGAGAGCGGGGCCAGAAGGGAGTTCAGGTCACGTACATCTGAACCCATTGTTGTCCGGGAGGAAACACTAGGACAAAGGTAGGCTATTTTTAAATTTGATCCTTCTGCCGAAAGCTGTCTACCTGTCTGCCTCCCTGTCTTAGTTTCTGACTGACCTAAAACCAAATCAGCCACCCACTAAATGCCTTAGTGTCTAGAGAATCTTTAGAACAACTGTGTCATCTCTTTCAAAAGTTATCTCCGGTTAGATGGTTGCCCATGAGTTGTTTTAGACATCACACAGCTGCTCTGGAAAGTCCAACAGTTCATGAAGACAAAGCAAAGGAAAAGTTTCTCCGCAGCACAAGAGGAATAAATAAAGCAAAACTGAAAATGTTGATCAGCTGTGTCTTCACCATGTCCATCTACGGTCCATTCAGCAGGCAGAGGGGCATCTGCTTAGAGCTTTCTTAAATGGTGAGGGAGAGGTGGAGCACTAGAGAGGAGTAGCCCTCTTATCCCTCCGCCTTTGTATGTGTGCGTGTATGTGTGTGTGTGTGTGTGTGTGTGTGTGTGTGTGTGTGTGTGTTTGAAAATGGAAGGAGGTGGAGTCAGGAGGTGAGAAGGGACATGAGCCCTCTACCTTCATTTATTTTCTGTATGCTTAAAAATACACACAGCACACACATACACAATACACATATAACAAAAACAATTACGTGTAATACTTAAATTTTGGCTTATATAGAGTAATATTGAAAAAAAAATCCTTGTCTTAACATTTTCTATCAGTTGATTGCAAACAAAATATTCTTGTTATTCCATTTTTACAGCTAGAAATCTACTTAAATGCTGAGAGGCTGATGTATCATATATTTTTCGCTTGTTCATTTTTTCCAAGGACATGCGCTCATTATTTTCAAAAAGGAACTCATCACATATTCTTTTTTAGGAAGTTTCTAATAGAATACATTCTTCATTATACTCATTAATAAGCTAGTATCCAAACCCCAATATTAATCTGGACAGAAACAAAAATGACAATCAAATGAAATAAAATAGGCTAACACTATGTTTAGATAATTGTTGCAGTGTAATTTCAGTGTAGTAAGTATGACTATTGTACAGATTTACCTGAATTGAACCAAAAGCAACGTATTTTAAAAGCAATGTGGACATAAAACGCGTGGTTTCACATAAATAAAAATAATCACTACTGCACAGAAAAAAAACATGAACATTTGAATGTACTATATATTTTTGAAACATTATAATTAACCAAGTAATTAATAATAATAACAATAATTATTATACTACAGCTTATATAATAACTATTATTATGATTATTATTATCAAAGACACAATTAAACTCCAAACCTTTCTCACTTGCAGGTTCTTTTAATCCTGTGTTCTCGCTGTATTTACCTTTGATAATAATGTCCATGAATAGTCGTGGAAAAAATCGTTTTTGTTTAAATCTATATGTGGTGTTTGTGGTGATATGGGCTGCTGTTGAAGAGGATAACAGTACATTTAATACAAATCTGATTTTTTACCAGCTGTGTGCTGAGTGCCAAAAAAACAGAAGACCAAGAAACAGATTTTAACGCCCACTTTGAGATAAATTGTTAAGGATTAAAAAAAGAAATTATTGTTTATTTCACATGAACAATAGGCCTATGCGTGTGCGCGCATGCAAGTTAGTGTAAGTGTGGGTGTATTTGTATTAAACTGACGAGTAACTTCACCATCTGGACATCTAGTCAGGCTCTCCTTTTGCAAAGAACTGCTGACCCCTGATTCAACTCTTCAACTCCATTAGAAACACAGAGAGAGAGAGAAAGCAAGGTTAAGGAGGAGAGGATGAGGGAGGTAGCATTAAGAGTGCAAGTCATGAGGAAAAGTGTCAGTGCGCCAGACTACTTTGTTTAGCCATTGACAAGGGTCCTGGAAATGGGGGATAGATGAAGAGAAGTGTGGGGAAAAGAGAGTGGGGGATGACATGCACCAAATGATTGGAAGACCGGCAGTCGAGCCTGTGATGACTGCGTCGAGTACTGTAGCCTCTGTACATGGGGCGCCTCCTCTACCAACTGAACTAAACCAGCACCCCCTGATTGCTGTTTTACTCAGGTACATGGCTTATGATGTTCCCTTCAGAGCCAGACAATGGTTAACGTATAAAATGGCTGTTGACAATGGTTGTATCTGACAAAGCAACCGTGTTGACATCATGAATATCCATTTTTGAAAGCATTCAACCTCTTGGCTAGCAGCTTAGACTTAGGCTAGGGCAATTTTGTTTTATATTTTTAGTTTGTACGAACCATTATTCGTGACCTTAACATAAATAAAAGAGGAACATTTAGCACAGCTAAAATGGGTATTTTAAAAAATGGTTAATAACATGCTCCTTTGAAAAGAACCCTTTTTACTATCATATAACAGTTTACTCTGCCTCGGAGAAAATAAGAACCATGTAGTTCTTTGTTTTAAGAAAATGTATGTTTTTGGTTGAACCAGATCTAAAACCTAAGGCACTACCCAACATATTTTTGTGTACTTACAGTCCAAGGGCAAATTCTGGTCTATCCCATAAAAAACACACTTTATACCCATGGTGTAGCAAATAATATCCTCACAAACACTCCTGTCTACTTCATTGGGGTTGACTGCTGAACACAAAGATGGGCTGTGTCTTTTGTTCTGTGTTTTCCTGACACATTTACACTGATTCTTAGCCATAGGCCTTTCAGTCACCGTTAGGCTGAGAAATAATCCAGCAGCACCAAGTAGGACAGCAACAGAGATAGGATTTCTCTGTCTTTTATCATTCCTTCCTCAGAAACACATAAACAAAGATATGAACAAGGAAGGACAATCCAGCCCCCATCCACTCTGTGTATTGGCTGCCTCTGTCCCTAAAGGAGCACTCAGGCATTTGACCAGACGACTAGATTGGTTTAAAGAGTGATGGCTCCTGGGGCCAATGGAACACATTCCTGCACAATGAACAACAAATTATCTTCAATAACAACTTGACTACCTTAATCCCCACTGATTTCACAGTGACCTGAGAAACATTTTGTTTTCCATACAACAGCAGACTCACGTGGCTGAGAGGTAGAGTGGGTGGTCTTCTAATCGGTAGATTGGTGGTTAGATCCAAAGATCCCCTGCAGTCAACATATCAAAGTAGCCTTGGGCAAGACAATAGCCAGAGGTGTGTAGGCAGTGTGGCACTTTGCATGGCTGTCCTTGCTAACAGCGTTTGAATATTTGCGAAAGGGTGAATGCTGAGTTGTAGTGTAAAGCTCTTTGAGTAATCAGAAGACTAGAAAAGCACTTTGTAATTACTGTACCATTTACCATACAGACTAAAACAAAGATGTCTGATTAAATATAATATGTTGTTTAAAACCTTCTATTGTACAAGTAGCAATACATTTCACAAACTGCATCAGTGTCTTTTGAAAAACTGTTTAAATGAATTTCTTGAAATGCATTAATAATTAGTCATTTCAAGACGACAACTTGGAAGTAGAAATGTTTTAACACACAGTCCAGCAGTGTGTGTGTGTGTGTGAGTAAGTGTGAATGTGTGTGTGTATATATACACAGTATATTACAGTACATATATACTGTATGTGTCCATTTTATCCTCCCCACTGAGCTATTCATATGAAGAATGAGGAATAAGCTGTTCATAGCTAAGTTGGTATAGCAGGCGCCCCATATATAGAGGCAACCAACAGTCCTTGATGAACTGATCTCAGGCTCGAATCCTGGTTTGCTGACCTCCCCACATTTCCTGTCTCTCTTCAGCTATATTATACAATAAAGGCCAAAGCCAAAAACATACAGCTAATGGTGAGATGGCAAAATTTGGATAACAAGGATCTTATTGTCATGCTATGCTGTTAGACTGCACGTTTCTCATAGACACGTGACCTACATTTACTCCCACAAGCCTCCATTTTATAATTATAAAATGGCTAATTTACTGGTGGCAGTTCCCTGCCCAGCATGAGCAATGCAGGTGTAACCTCAGAGGTGGAGTGTTGTGAGGCCCAGTAGTGCAGGAGTGTTTGGAGCAAGCTGTTTGTAAATTTGCAGCCCTGGGCGATGTAGCTAGCTAGCTAGCCACTGAAAACGCTCCTCTGCCTGGTGAATGTGCTGTGTAGAGGGTGGTGGGCATTGTCCAGGATGGATAACAGTTTATTCAGGGTCCTTCTCTCAGCCACTGTCATCAGTGAGTCGAGCTCTGTGCCCACTACAGAGCCTGCCCTCCTCGCCAGCCATGCTGCGTCCCTCTTCTTGTTGGTTCCTCCCAAACACACCGCACAGAAGAGAAAACTGGCCACAAAGGCTGGTAAAACATCAGCAGCAGTTTCTTGCAGATGTTAAAGGACCCCAGCCTTCTCAGAATGTACAGACAGCTCTGCCCTTTCTTGTGAGTGTCCATGTTAGCTCCAGCCTGTCGTCCAGCTGCATCCCCAGATATTTTTAGGTCCTGACCACCTCCATGTCGAACCCCTGCAGGTGTGGCCTGTTCCTTCGGTAGTCCACCACCATCTCCTCGGTCTTGGAGGTATTCAGCTGCAGATTGGCAGAGCTCAGAGATATGCTGGAAGTCAGAGGTGTAGAGGGTGAAAAAGACTGCACCTACTGTTGTGACTTCAGGCCACTTAGAGTGGAGGTCGTATGTCACCACTAGGAACCTCTGAAGAACTTTTCACATGTACGATGCCCAGGTAGCCCTTGTGCGGCATCAAGAGCACCCGCATTCGGAGGGAGTTTCGTATCACTGTGCAAAGGGTCTTATGCTGAGGTGTTTTGAAGGTCAGGGAGATGGCCGCGGCGCGTACAGTGGAGAATGAAGGACTTGCAATAACTCATGCTCAGTTCAATCATTGTCAAGGTCAGGCATGTGGGTCGCTGGTGAACTGGGGATTGAATGAGATAACGGCCCTGCCACAAGGTTGACTTGTCCAGATGTAAACTGGGGTCGGAAGTTGTACTGTTGCAGGCGTTCTGACCAGCGTTAAAGATGGAGGGCCCTATTTACACGGCGCACATATACAGTATATTACCCGGACATGGCCGGCATATTTAATTTTCTGTCCACTCTGCCCCTGCACACGCAGACAAAAACACAGGTCACTGTACATTACATGTTAATTGATTTTATAGCCACTGAAGCAATCCCACTGCCCAGCAGAAACGGAAATTAGAGGCATGCTTTGTACATTTACGCACGAGGCACAGCAGCATAACTTCATTACTTATTTAAATCACCAGACATGGCGTCAGGATCGGAGAGCTTGGTGTCTCACAGTTTTTGGACCATTGTTACGACTGTGGCTCGTGCAGAAATTTCCCTGAGGTGAAGCAGGTGTGTGTGGAGGCAGCAGTGAGCCTGTCCATGTCTTCCAGCCTTTCTCACCAGATTGGTAACAAACCGAAAAATCTATCATGATTTAAGGAGATGAGAGAGACAAAAGCTAGCCGTCTGTCGCATGACCAACGTTTTTTGATCTTTGAGATACTGTATAAATAAAGGTAATAATAATAATAATAATTTCAAAGTATCTGCAAATACACTGCTTTTCAGCGCTGCTGTGCATCCCTGTGTGAGTGACGTACAGAGACTCGTGTTGTGAACTCACCGATGAATGCCCATAATGCGCCCTTTAAATACCAGGAACATATTACGCTGTAGACTTTAGACTTTAGACCAGGTTTTTGTTGCTCTATGACCCAGTTGCTTTCTGCGTCCTCAAAATAGCAATATGGCACCCGTTTGCCTGACCTCACCTCATTTTAAGACCAACTTGCCCATGGGCGCTAACATGGGCGCAAGATCACTCGCTATTTACACAACGTGGCTGCTGGGCATGAAAATGACAACTTCATTGGGTGGAAAATAGCAATGACACTTGGGCTGTGCGCTGCAGCGCTTTGTGCTAGGTGTACGATAGGGCCTGGAGTGGTTTATGTCCAGTGCCTGATGTAGCCAGCAAAGTAGTGAGGGCTTGGTAATTGGTCCTGATTGTGAGCTCTCATCCATACAGATACAGATGCCACCTCTCGCAGACCCAGTCAAAAGCTACGGCCTCTCTCTCTCCAACTGAGTAGCTATGCTCTGTAGGACTGAGGGCCCTTGAGGCAAAAGCGATGGGACATTCCACTCCATTCTGTATTTGGGAGAGGACAGCTCCCACGGCAACAGCGGATACATCATATGTAAGGAAATTGGTGTTGGCCAGATCAAAGTGGGTGAGGATAGGAGGAGAGTTGATATTTCAGGAGGCACACTGCATCCGAGCACTCCAGTGTCCAAACCCAGGGTTCATCTTTTTTCAAAAGGTGATGCAGTGGTGCAGTGGTAGCTGAGTACTGTGGAAGGAAGTGAAGGTAGTATGCTGTCATGCCAAGAAAGGATGCAACATCAGAATGAGCTTTACTGGCCAGGTATGTACACATACAAGGAACTTGACTTCGGTTTAAATTCACTCTGTATGTACAAACATTAAACATTAAATATTAAACAAAAAACTACAAGCCTACATTAAACATATGTACAATTACGAGAGACAATAGTGCAATGATGAAGAGTACAAAGGATGCTGAAATAATATGAAAAAAATATACATATGATTATGTTACAAATGACATGAGTTAGAAAGTTTTTCAATATTTGCAGTAAAAACAGTGTGCATAGAGTGGGTGGGGCTTCTCCTGAAGTCCACTGTCATCTCCACAGTCTTGAGCAGGTTGAGCTCCAGGTAGTCCTTTGAAGTTGGAATTGGTGAGAGGTGTGAAGGATTTCTTTTTATGGACACTAGATGGTAAATGGACTGTACTTATATAGCGCTTTTCTAATCTTTGCGACCACTCAAAGCTGCTTTTACACTACATATCACATTCACACACTGATGGCAGAGGCTGCTACGTAAAGTGCCCAATTGTCAATCAGATACCACATTCATACCCGTTGGCTATGCCACCGGGAGCAATTTGGGGTTCAGTGTCTTGCCCAAGGACACTTCGACATGTAGCCTGACGGAGCTGGGGATCGAACCTCCGACCTTCCGATTGAAAGACGACCGACTCTACCACTGAGCCACAGCCGCCCCTAGATGTGGGCTCCGGCCGAGAGGTGTAAACCCACATACTCTATAGTGGGTGCTGCAAACACACACTTGTAGATGGTGTTTGCCCAGCGCCTCCATCACCCTGTGGAGACATGCATCATGGACTTCAAGGGTGGGGCCATGAACCATAATGTCATCTAGATAAATTGCGACCCCAGGGATCCCTGCAAGGATGCACAGCCTTATTTTCTGGGGGCAGAGCTCAACCCAAACGCTATGTGCGTGTAGCGGAAGACCTCAGCATGAGTGATGAAGACAGTTAAGTTGCGACTGCTTGGGTGTAGGGAAACTTAAAGGAAGCCCTGGTGAAGGTCCAACTTGCTAAAAACTTTGGAGCAATGGAACAGGGCGGTAAGCTCCTCAGCCATGGGAAGGGGGTATTTGACTGGAGAAATGGCTTTGTTGACTGGTCGTAGGTCTGTGCAAAGCTGCAGGCGTCCCAACTTTCCCCAGCCTGGTACAATGTTGGAGATCCATGGTGATGCATCGATGGGCTCGATGATACCCTCCTCCTGGAGGCACAGAAGCTCCGCTGCACCTCCTGAGGCAGAGAGAGGGGAATGTGGCATAGCGGTAGTATGACTGTGGTGTTGATGAGCCACTGGTGAGCGAAAGATGTGAAGCACCCGAGACCGTTGAATAATGCTGGCCATTTGTGCTGAATCAGGGTGGCCACAGTCATAATCACTGCGCCGCTGTCGTCTCAGACAGAGAAGCCTAAGGCGAAGTCCAAACACATCAGGAGTCAGAGGGAGGGGGTTGTTGTGTATGGAGGCAGCCACTTCACGGCGTTTTGAGATGAGCAGCACAGCCTGTAGGAGATTCAACTTAGAATGCCAACCGGAGAGCAAGCGTGAGATCGTCAAGTCAGCTTTTCTCTTATGTGGCTATCTATGTTTCAAACGATTCTTTCCATCTATTCCATGGCACTGGGGGCTTGCCTGGTAAAGCGAGGAAGGGAGAGGTAGCAGGAAGGGAAAATTTAGCCATCTTCGTTGCCTAATGTAACTTTACTGTGTGTCTCTGAACAAGCCTCGTACACGGGAAAAGCTCCCAGAAAGCCCATTTTATGCCGACAACTACCAAAATGCAGCGTAAAACAGACGACTATTAACATATGTCGTTAAACAGTAATACCTCAACAATGCAATATCCCATGATGTAACTGTGTGAACTTCAATTCACTGATATAATAGTATGTTTATTTTAATTTTATGTGAGAATGAGTTGAGAATGAGAATGAACTGAGTTCGAATTACAGCTCATTTCAAATCTTGAGCTACAATGATATAAGAAACAATATACAGTATGTAAGCCCCCAAGTACACACATATATGCAGTCTACAAATTATAGTAAAAATAGACAATAAACACAAATGTAGTAAGCAGAAAGTACTATGTAATGTCTGTCCTCCCCTTCCACAGTGAACTAACTACTTGACTGTCTGCTTCAGTGATCTGATGTTGACCTCCATCTTCATAGTTTTATTGTCTGATTCAGTTGATCAGCCTGCTGGCAAGATAACTAAGAAAAGCATTAAAACATACTGTATATCAGAAAGAGGAAGAGGCTTATTTGGGTACACTGACCTATGAATTGCAAAAACAACTAAACAAATACAAATTGACAAAAGTGACATTCTTGGCTTGTCCCCACATTTCAATATGGATTTTAATAGAAGATAAGTTTTAATATTCAACCATAAAAATGTTGCTCTTTCCTTTGCTCCCTACTTTCTCTTGAAAATGATAATATACGCAGTTTAAATTATCTACCACGTTAAGCTTCTGTTCTATTATAGGCTGGTGTAGTTTCCAGCCTGTTACATAAACTACTGCGATCATCTTTAACCAGCAGGTTCATTACCATTTACAGCCAGAAGTGTCAAATTTTCAGGCAGTCATTACTTTCCTCTGAATACTTTTCAAGGATATGGACTAACCATTACCTTTGAATGACTTGCAACTACTGATGCACTGGGAAAAAAGGGGAGCATTGTTCTTCTCAGAAACCATACGGATGGAATTATACAAGGAATACATTTTATATTATTTTAAAGAGCCTTCACCTTAAAGTGCAAAGCTAATAGTTACAAAAGCCTAGCTTTTAATTAACTTGAATTTATTAAGAGGTGAACATTATGATCACTAGATTAAAGAATGATACTACAGTGGCTTCATTAGGAACCAAATAATATCAGACGCATTTATAAATTATTGGTGTAGGTTGGCAGAACAGACATTACTACAGTGCATTTACTGCTACTTTACATTTTGATGCTTACCAACAATTTTCTATTACTTTATTTTTATTCAAACAGTTTCTAGAATTAAAGTAAAGACATACTGCACATCCATGCTTGTTTGTATAGTTAATTTAAAGCTTATTTCTTTATAGTTTATTTAAAGCTACAAGATAAGCAACGGGACAGCAAGTATAAAAATAAAGAAAAACAACAGTGGCACTAAAAAAGGGGAAATTAACTTGATCTGCTCTGTCTGTTTATGTATCTCTCACCATACAGTATGGGTGTGTGGACTAATTTCATTAAATTTGTCTTAGGGTCACTGGATGAGAGCCCTGTGTGTACTAGTTATTTGTTATAGCATGTGAGTGTTAAAGGGAGTTAAGGAATCAGTTCACTCATGCAGCCTCCTGCTGCAAAGTGACCACACCATGATTAAGTACGAGACACATTCTAGCACTTTAATAACAAATGAGCTGACAGTGAATGATGATGGCAAGGTATTGGCCAAGTCATCAAGAGTAAAAAAAAGATTATTTTCACTCTGGGGGTTTGTGCCCCCCCCCCCAATAGTCCTCAATCATCTCAATGAGCAATATAGAAACAAAAATGAGAAAAAATAACATAGGCATAAGAGGAAGGTGAGTAAAACAAAGTGCTGACCTCTTTGTATTACTAAATCTTCCTTTGGAGCCGTTTCTAAAATTACTGGTCAACATAATGTGAATTTTTGGCCTCAAAATAGAAATATGAACCTTGAATTTAAAATGGAAACACAATCTGAAGAGAAATGTATTTGCAACTGCATCTAAAGCAGTAACTGGCAGTATTTTGCTTAAAATAGTTTTTTGACTAGTTTGGGAGGGAAAATATGTTCAAGTACAGTTTTAGCTTTAACCTTTGATAGATATGCAGTGTTAGGCAATGTGTAACCATTACAACTAACAATATGAGAAGTTGAATGACTAAAAAGTTTCAGTGAAATGAAAATTGACTTCTGCATCCTTGGTTACTATCCACATCATACCTCTAAACAATATATTTAAAATGTATACAGTATATATGTATATACTTATTTATTTCATACTCTTACGGTTGTTCCAGTCGAAAACTTTCATGATTACTCACAGGCCGTACTCAGTTCATTCAGCTCAAGTCCTTCACATCCGTCCCCTCCCCAGTCACTACTAGGGATGCGCCGATCCGATACTCAGCATCGGTATTGCTCCGATATTAGCCAAAATTACGGGATCAGAAATATTGAACAGTAGTACAAATTTTCCGATCTGATCCTTAAGCCGCCAACATTACTTTGCGCGACATGCCGTAAAGAGATAGCCGAGCAGGCTGCTTGAAGTTGCAGCACGTGTCACGTGAGCAGAAAGTAGAGCGAGAGTGAGACCGGTCAGCTGCGCCGTTACAATGTCAGCTGTGTGGACTTACTTTGGGCTGAAAGAGGAAAAAAGCAAAACAGCCGAGTGTAATTCGTGCAACGCGAGTCTGTCGAGGGGTGGCAGCAGCACTGGAAGCTTCAACACCACGAACTTGATAAAACATTTGCGAAAGCATCACGGAAAGGAGCATGCCGAGTTTGTGCAGGCAACGAGTGCCAAGAGGAAAAGTGAGCCGCAACAACAAACATTACAGGAAACTGTTGAGAAGCGCCAGAAACTCCCTCCAGACAGCAACAAAGCAAAACTAATAAAGGAGAGAGTCATTGAATTCATTTTGCTGGACGACCAACCACTTTCTGTTGTTGAAAATGAAGGTTTTCAACGTTTAATTGAACATTTGATTTTCATTTCGAAATGCTTGGAAGACGCTGTCATGATTAGTTTCACAACCGATCTATGGAGCTCAAACGTGTGTCCAATGTCCTTAATGAGTTTGACTGCTCAGTGGATAGATGCAAGTTTTACTTTGCAAAAAGCGGTGCTACATGTTAAACAATTTCGTGGCTCACACACAGGAGAGGCCATAGCTACAGCAACCGAGGAGATGTTAAGTGCATGGAAAATTGAGAAGAGCCAAGTCCATGTTATTTTACGAGTCAATGCCAGTTACGTGGTGAATGCAATGAAACGCCTCTGGGTTGCTAGTTTAGGATGCTTCGCGCATAAGCTCCAGCTTATTGTGAATGAGGGGCTGCTATCGCAGCGCAGCGTCGGTGATGCAGTGGCTAGCGGCAGGAGAATTGTGGGCCACTTTAAGCATTCGCCACTGGCGTACTCACGCCTGGAGGACATTCAAGTGGAGCTGAATATGCCACCCAAGCGTCTGCAACAAGATGTGCGAACTAGGTGGAACAGCACATATTACATGATGCAGAGCCTCTTGTCACAGAAACGAGCCCTGTGCACATATGCAGCAGAGTATGAACTGCCAGCCACATTAACTGCAAGCCAGTGGGGGCTACTGGAAAAGTCCATCACAATTCTAGCCCCTTTTGAGGAGTTGACAAAGGAGGTGAGCTCTTCATCTGCATCTGCATCTGATGTCATCCCCATGGTCAGTGTGCTTAAAAGCGTTCTTAGTCGAGAGGATGAGGCCAACGAGGGACTGAAGACCATGAAAGGCACCCTCCTTGATGCTGTGGACAGGCGTTTCAGAGACGTGGAAACTGAGCCATTGTATTCAGTTGCAACACTACTGGATCCAAGATATAAAGACAGGTATGTAGGGTATTTTAGTAACCCTATTTAATAAGATTGTAAGATTGTGTGTGTGTGGATGTCAGTGTGTGTGTGAGTGTCATGCAGCCTGTAATACTATAGTGTTTCTTTGGTGTAGACATTAACCACCATTATGTTTATTTTGTCAAAAATTAAAGCGTGTACTTTTATTTCTAACAACTTTGAATGTTCTATATATTTATTCTTATTGATCCAGGTACTTCACCAATGCAGAAACCTCACGAAAGGGAAGGGATGCATTACTGACAGAGGTCAGGAAAATGGAAGAAGTGATGAGGAGGACCAGAGGAGGAGCCTCAGAGCCAGCAGAGAGGACCTCATCAGCCTCAGAGCCAGCAAAGAAGACGCCATGGATTGAGACTGAAAGCCAGAGCAAACTTGGAAGCATTTTTGATGAAATCCTGGAGGAAAGCACACCTGTGTCAACCCCCACAAGTGTAGGTATTGAAGTGCAGACCTACTTAGGTGAGCCAACTATTCTGCGTTCAGACAATCCACTGCTGTACTGGAAAGTTAACCAACTCAGACTGCCCTCCCTGGCGGTCACAGCAACTAAATTTCTCTGTGCACCTTCAACAAGTGTGGAGAGCGAAAGGCTCTTCAGCACAGCCTCCATTATTATCGATGAAAGGAGGAGCAGGCTGATGGCTGAGAAGGCCGAAATGTTAATCTTTTTGAAGAAGAACCTGCCCCTCATGTTGAAGTGACCTAACTTGTGTCACAAAAGGACTGTAATAGCAAGTGGTTGTGACAGTTTAAAGGTCAGGCAGCTACTGCTATGTCTTGTCATCTTAAGGGAAAACCAAATATTTTAGTTTACCTAGCAATTATCATTTCAGATTGTAATTGTGTTTTTACTAGTTCTTTTATACTAGTGTCAAACATACAGTTCAACCCAAAGGTTGTATGTGAAAAATAAACAGAGCTGCCACTGTTTAAGTTTCTACCTCAAGATTTTTTATGTATTTAAAGTGCAGCTAGTTAGATATCAGGTGTAACAGCCTAGAGTTTCTGTTGTGAGTGCCTTAAAAGGTAATGTTTAAAAACTGTGTTCCACTGTACCTTTTCTATCTGTGATGCTATTATTTATTTTAAGTTATAGTTATTTAAGTTACGATCTACATTGCAACTTTTTTTTGCTGCTGTATATCATTGAGGCATATACATGTTACACTGAGTGCTAAGCCATGTCAGGTTACACTGGAGCTATAATTTTTTTATTTGTTTTAATACTCAGATTTTAAGTTTTACACAAAGTTGCACTTTAAATTTTATGTTGAATGGTGCTGAGTCTGCTGACTAAAGTTTAAATGGAAGTTTAAATAAAACGCAGCAGCTGTACTGCTGAATAACTTGAGTCATGTTGTGGGCTATTGAATTTTTTCCTTTGGGGAAACAGAATGTTTGTCTAAAAGTTTGACCATGATCCTACAAGGCTACCTTAAGCAAATCCATACAAATTTATTTTCAAGAAGTTTCCGTTTGTTTTTAAGAGTAAAAAGGGTATCGGTTTTGATATCGGTATCGGCAGATACTCAAAGTTGTGGTATTGGTATCTGTATCGGAAACAAAAAAGTGGTATCGTGCCATCCCTAGTCACTACAGGTGTGCCCCAGGGCTTGGTCCTGGGGCCCCTCTTGATCACTTACCTCCTCCCTCTCAGCCATATCCTCCGCAAATTTAACATCCATTTCTGCTGCTTCATGGTGACACCCAGCTCTACCTCTCCTGCAAACCAAATTCCACACTCCCACCCCCTTCCCTCTCCTCCTGCATTTCTGAAATAAAATCCTGGTTCACCTCAAACTTTCTAAAATTAATCAGCAATAAAACTGAAATCCTTCTCATCAGTACCAAATCCATCCTATCTAAAGTTGACAGTTTCTCACTCTCCATAGACAGCACCTCAGTTTCCCCCTCCCCTCAGGTTAAGAGTCTGGGTGTCATCCTCGACAGTACTCTATCTTTCCAATCCCACATCAATAACGTCACCCGGTCCGCTTACTTCCACTTACATAATATCAACCGTCTCCAGCCACTCTGCTCCCCAGCTCTGGAATTCTCTCCCACCTGACCTCCGAAACTGTACCACCCTCCCCATCTTTAAAACTAATCTCAAAACTCATCTGTTCCGCCTTACCTACTCTCCCTAACTCTCAGCACTGTCCCTCACCCACTCTTAATGTATTTTATCTGGTTTGTTTTACTCTTGTTGGTGTTTTTACTCTTGTTTGTGTTTTCTTGTTTGTACAGCGACCTTGAGTGTCCTGAAAGGCACTTCTAAATAAAATGTATTATTATTATTATTATTACTGTAAATTACCATATTGTTACTCTGTTTGATTAAATTGGTAATACATTTCCACTGGTCAAATCCTTCCACTGTCTCTCAGTTGCCCTTGCATCAAATTCAAAACCCTGTTGCTTGCTTACAAAACAGCAACCAAAACAGCTCCTGTCTACCTGAACTCCCTCATCCAGGTCTACATTCCCTCCTGCCAACTACGCTCTGCCAATGAAAGGTGCATGGTACTCCCATCACAACAGGGCCCTAAGTCACTAACTAGACCCTTCTCCTCTGTAGTCCACCCATGGTGAAATGAATTACCAATCTCCAATCGGTCCGCAGAGTCCCTTTCCACCTTTAAGAAAAAGCTAAAGACTCAGCTCTTTTGTGAACACTTCCACACTTAATGATCCTGAAGCTATTGATGATATTGAGGATGATGACATTGAGGATGTTGTTGATGTTGATTTGGATAATCACGATGATGATGATGAAATTGATCTTGTTGATTTTGTTGATGATGATTTAAAAAAAAAAAGTCTGCTTCTTTATACCCTGTGCACTGCCTGTCGGCACCTGCGTCTCATCGCACTTGAAGCTGCTGGCACTTACTGAATTTGTTCCATCCTGTCTTGATCCTTGCTTGTCTTGTGTTCTACAGTTTTTTATAATTGCTAAAACACAATTTTGCAAACTAAGCTGGTACTTAACACAATTCACAAAACCACACACCCAAATTGCAAAATACCTCATATATTCTGCAAAATGAAGCTCTGCAACTAAAACTACATATAGCATTATCAAAATCAAACTTTTGCACCAAATGGTACACACTTCATTCATATTACCTGATTTTTGTCTAACCAACTCCACACTGTTGGGCATAATGAAAAGCACTCTCATCTTTAGTATGCTTTGCCATTATACTAAAATAGTTCAAATTGTAGAAAATTCTTCAGATTGTTGACATGCACAGAAATATCTGCAGATACACACACATGCTGTTGAAACATATTATTATTTATATACACAAGTCAGTGCAACATATGCACAGTAGATATATTTACACTGGAGTGAACCAAAATATGCTAACAAAAAACAGTAAACTGAAAAAGAAAATTGAAGAAAAAATATATTAAAAAAAAGAGACAAGAAAAATATTTACGTAGCATCTTGCCGAACAGCTGGGTCTAGCCACAATGCCTCGTCCACATCACAGGCAATATCTTTCTTGCCAGACATCGAGGGAAGAAGCGCCTTGAATGCCTTATCCATCCCTGAATTGCACCCACATCAATTTCATCACATGCCTCTTCCATAGCCTGCACAAGAGGCATGTGAGCAAAGGGCTGCCGGTCGTATACCTTCCACCGCCATGCCGAAAAGAACTCTTCTATGGGGTTCAGAAAAAAGAGTATGGTGGGAGGTATTGCACATGAAATGGTGGGTGGTCAGCAAACCAGTTTTGGACTGGGGCTGCACGATGAAAGCTCACGTTGTCCCATACTACCACGTACCAGTTTCTTTAATGGTCTGCATCATTCATACGCTGGTGGTATGATAATGTTGTGGAGTCTGTCCAGAAATGTGAGAATATGGGCTGTGTTGTATGGTCCAAGGTTGGCATGACGATGGAGGACACCATGCGTATTGGAGATGGCAGAGCACATTGTGATGTTCCCACCACGTTGGCCAGGAACATCTATAATGGTTTCTGTGGCCAATGACGTTTCTTCCCCTTCTTCTGGTCTTTGCAAGGTTGAACCCAGCCTCATCTATAAAGATGTGGGATTGCACAAGCATCCATTTCCAGTACTCCCTGAAAACAAAGAAAAAAACAGTAGACTAATTGTACAGGAAACTTGTACAGTTAGTGTATGACATCAGCCATTCATGAAGTAAAATGGTGTCACCCAAATGATTACACTATGACAAGGGGTGTACTACATAGTGTGAAAGAAATTTTGGTTACATACCTGTACTCCAGTCTAAATGTCCGGATGACACAGGCGACAGTAAAACGGCTCAAGTTGGGCTGCGCTCTCTGTCCAGCCTCTCGCGTTGTCAGCCCATGGTTGATGACATGATCTACTAAGGTTGCTCTGATTTCATTTGAAAGTTGTTGTCCTCTTTGGCCATGAACTCCTCTACCAGCTCTACCCCTACCTCTCACTCTTCCTCCCCCTCTCATTCTCACCCTCCCTCTTCCTCCCTCTGCAACGTCTTCCATTGTTGTTGTAAAAAAAAAAAAAAAGGTGCTCACCTGTGGTCTTTTTATAGTGCTTACTTCCTGACTGAAGTGGTTACAATTAACCATTGAGGTGTTTGGCCAGGTGGCGCATATATTGGCCTTTGTTTGTATTGTTTTGAAATGGCAAACTTTATGTCAGATTGTTGTGTCTTATGCAGAGAACCGTGTTCAGTGCATTTACAGTTTTTCTCAATTGCTAAAACACAATTTCTGAAACCTTGCTCCATTTTCTGAAAACATTAAACACAAAACCTCTTCAAGCACTATTTACAAAACCTGACTCCTCGTGCAAAATGAAACTTTCGCCTCAAAACAGATTTACCTGTGCTCAAAACCAAACACTGCTCCCAAATCATAAACAAAGCGAAAATTATATACACTATCAAGCAGTCAATACACCAAAAAATAGAAAACACGTTGTTCAAAACATATAGTTCTCAGGGAGAAGTACATTTTTAATCTCAAAACAAATTTCATATTTTTCCGTCATTGTCATTTGATGAATGAAAACATGTTCTATCATAGTAGCTCAAAATTGATCAGAAATTATACTCTGCTTTGCTCTTTGCAATTTTTTTTGTTCTTCCTCCTCCTTGTACCCCTATTTTTACAGTACTGTACCCTGCATCTCACAAACTTGTCCTTTGTTTCTGTGGTACTGTAATTCTTGTTCTTTGTTGATATGAACCTGCAACCAGTCAAAATCTATTGAGCAGTCAGTACTGTAAACAAATGGAAAGCACAATGTTCAGGGCCAGACAATTTGTTTATTGTACATTAAACAGCCTACAATGCACTGTACTACAGTATACAATACAAAAATCAAAGGAGTTAACATGTGATCAATGTTCTTCTTCTTGTCTTTGGGCTTGGTCAGGCCAGAGCCCTTCGTCGACATCACAACCAATATTTTCCCTCCTGAGGCAACGGGGGAAGAAGCCTCTTGTGTGCCGTATCCAGCCCTGACATGGATCCTCACCTA
Organism: Semicossyphus pulcher; assembly: GCF_022749685.1. Taxonomy (NCBI): domain Eukaryota; kingdom Metazoa; phylum Chordata; class Actinopteri; order Labriformes; family Labridae; genus Semicossyphus; species Semicossyphus pulcher. The sequence continues at coordinate 33,240,905 of NW_027211759.1, read as the reverse complement.
TATCACCACAGGCTAAATCCATGGCTTGCAGCAGATTTACTCTTGTGTAGGGTTGTCTATCATGTACTTTCCATCTCCAAGAGGAGAAAAACTCCTCAATCGGATTCAGGAAAGGCGAGTATGGAGGGAGGTACAAGTTCATAAACTGCCCATTGATGTTAAACCATTCCCTTAACTGAGCAGCTCGGTGGAAACTGACATTTTCCGACACTATCACATAGGTGGGAATGGGATTCTCATTTAGCTCTTGACGCTGCTGCTCTTGAACCTGCTGCTCAAATAAAATATCTCTTAGATTGGCAAGAAATCGTAGAAGGTGCTGGGTGTTATATGGCCCGAGTGTAACATTGTGATGTAGAACACCATGGTTGCTGATAGCAGAACAGATTGTGACATTGCCACCTCATTGACAAGGGACATCAACAATGGCCCGCTGTCCAATCATGTTTCGGCCTCTCCTTCTCATCTTTGTCAGATTGAAGCCTGCTTCATCGACAAAGATGAACTCATGGGGTCTGTCCAAGGATTCCAAGTCAAGTATTGTCTGTGTAAAAATACAATATACTGTATGTAGAATTTTGTAAGTCGTACAGAGACAGTGCTATACTGTAGAGTACAATTAGGCCTACTGTATGCACTTCTGATTCACATACATTGTATGTACTGAAGAGTAATGTCAGTCACATAGTATGTGGCAGTACTGTAGACAATCTGGATTACAGTAAATGTGTCTGAATGTACACTTACTTGCACATACTGAGCTCGCAGTTCTTTCACCCTTGGTGAGTTGCACTCAAAAGGTACTATGTATACTTGTTTCATTCGCATCCTGTTACGCTGGAGGACATGGTCAATTGTGGAAATGCTCACACTGTTGATTCCCTGGAAGTGTGTGTTGTCTTGTATCACTCATTCCTGGATTTCTCTGAGTCATATTAGATTATTTTGAAGGACCATGCCAACTATAACGGCCTCTTGCTCCCGAGTGAATATAGCTGTCCTTCCACCTGCATGTGGCAGCCTTGCAATTCTACCAAAAGTAGATGTGCAGTTACAAAAAATATTCATGCAGTACAATACATAAAGTGATGAACTTTACAAATGTCTATGGAAACAGCTGCATATAGTGTAGTACAGTAAATTTGCAATTACAAAAATACAGGAGTATACTGTACCTGTTCTCTTCTCTGAATGTCCTTACTATGGTGGACACAGAAAATCGGCTCAAATTGGGTTGCACTCTAAGTCCTGCTTCCCTAATTGTCAGTCCATGGACAAGAACATGGTCAATGACTGTTGCTCGAATTTCATCAGATATTTCCACTCTTTGTCTTCCTCTTCCTCCTCCTCTTTGTCCTCCTCTTCCTCTTTCTTGCCCTCCTCCTCTTCCTCCTCGTCGCCCACCTCGCATATGCACTCGTCCTCGTCCTCTCACATTGTTTCTTCCATCCATTCTTAGACTTTCTCCGTCCCACCTTCAACAACCTGTTTGCTCTCTGAACTGGCTCATATTGGTTGTGTCACATGATTTGAAACAAGTGAAATCAATTTTGAGTGGTTGTGTTTAATCAATGACATGTGTTCTCTATTTGTATTTGATTGTTGCCACTTCAAATCAATCAATCAATCAAATTTTATTTGTATAGCGCCAAATCATAACCAGGGTTATCTCGAGACACTTTACAGAAAGAGCAGGTCTAGACCGACTCTTTGTTAAGTTATTTAAAGAGAGGCCCAACATCAATCCACCATGAGTAGCACTTAGCAATTCGGCACATTGGCAAGGAAAAACTTCCTTTTAACAGGCAGAAACCTCGAGCAGAACCAGACTCATGTTGAACAGCCATCTGCCTCGACTGGATGGGCCGAAAATGGGATAGAAGGAGATGCAGGATAGAGACAGGCAAAGAGAGCAACAACAACATATGTTCTTGTTACCACAACAACATATGTCCTTGTTACATGAACAACAACAGACACATACTTATGGTTACAATGCCAATAATAGTGGTAGACTAGGGTGAAGATTGGCTAAATAAATAAATAAATAAATAAATAAATTAGCGAGAGAAGCAGAGTAATGATAAAGGCTGAGGTAATCGTAATTGTAACAGTTGAAGTCAACAGGTCTACTATTAGCATTAGCAGCAACAATAATGATACTATGGGGAAGGCTGATGTTAGTAGTTGTTGCAGTTGAGCAGGTCCACAGCAGCAGGTGGTCTGCAGCAACGATCCCCAGGAACCTTCAAGACAAGGGAGCACAAGAACTCCCAGGAAGATATATGGTTAGTAATGTTAATGGGACCAGAAGATACAGAGTTAATGAGCTGCATTAATATGACAGAGAGAGAGAGAGAGAGAGAGAGAGAGAGATAGAGAGAGAGAGAGAGAGTCAGAGAGAGAGAGAGGGAGAGAGACAGAGAAACACAGAGAGAGAGAGAGAGAGATGTTTGTGTTTACCAGTATGGATGACATGTGCATTAGAGTGCAGAATGTGTTTTGAGAATGAAAATGTGTTTAGAGTTCTGCTGAAAAGTCTAAGTGAGATCTGCAAATTGTGTTTCACCATGTGAAATGGTTTAAGGTATTGACAACAGACTGCACAATTAGCTAAATGAGTTCAGGCAACTGCGAACTTTGTTCAGCCAATGGGTTTTAGTGTTTTAGCAATTGAGAAAAACTGTAATAAGTGCCATTTTGAATTGCAAAATGTGTGTAAAGCAGAAAATGTGTTTAGAGTTTTGGAGACTTGAGAAGAGGTTTTGCTCTCTGTGTGTCACTTTAAATAAGTGTGCTATGCATGTCATTTTAGTGTGTTAGCAATTGGAAAAAACTGTAACTCTTTGGACCAAAGGGTCTGCTGAATGAAATATTTACATAGCAGCCTCTGGCATCAGTGTGTGAATGTGTGTGTGAATGGGTGAATGTGATATGTAGTGTAGAAGCAGCTTTGAGTGGTCGCAAAGACTAGAAAAGCGCTATATAAGTACAGTCCATTTACCATTTACCATTTAGTGATTTTCTGGCGTGTTTTCTGAAATGGTGGCACATTTTTTTCTGAAATGCTGTAGTGTTTTGTGATTTGCTGTAGTGTTTTCTGAATTGCTGGCGCATTTTCTGAAATGCTGTAGTGTTTTGTGATTTGCTAGCGTGTTTTCTGAAATGCTGCCGTGTTTTCTGAAATGCTGTAGTGTTTTCTGAGAGGCTAGCGCGTTTTCTGAAATGCTGTTGCGTTTTGTCATTTGCTGAAGTGTTTTCTGAAATGCTGGCGTGCTTTGTGATTTACTGGCTTGTTTTCTGAAATACTGCAGTGTTTTGTGATTTGCTGGCGCGTTTTGTGAAATGCTGTAGTGTTTTGGGATTTGCTGTAGCGTTTTGTGAAATGCTGGGGCGTTTTGGGATTTGCTATAGTGTTTTGTGAAATGCTGGCGTGTTTTGCGATTTGATGTAGTGTTTTGCACTTTGCCACCGTATATTTGACCTCCACTGACACTCCACTCCATTCTCTCTACATGGCTCTGGATACTTTGTTTGGGGAGTAGGTAGGGCTGCTCCTCCACTGCTTGACTGCTGTCCGCAGCGTGCATGTCCAGGGGTAGTTTCGGGTCTTTGTTTTAAAGGTTTCCGTGGGTTGGTCTTAACAGAAAACAAAACGGGACCTTAATTAACACACAGCGAAAACAACCGTTTGAGCCGAGACGAAGAGAGGGAGCGAGTTAGGGGGAGAGAGGGACACATCGCACCCAAGTTACGTCTGTAACATTATGTTATTTATAAATACTTATGGCCTGGGGGAGACTTATGACAACATTTTTATTTTAAAGAAAATTAAGCAAGAACCACAATAAGGAGCCTGTGAATGACTTCATCAAACAAATAACTTCCTGGAAAAGTTACAAATAAAGTAACAAAAAATAACAACGGCCGGGAAACACTTAAAAGCATTGTTTACAAACGAGGGAAGTCAGAATTCCAGATCTTTGAAAAAGCATACAGGAAGTGTTGACCAACTTTACTCTCCATGCCTGTGACTTTTACTACAGGAAGAGATGTTAATATTGCTGTCAGAGATCAATAGGACTCATCACAATTCATTTTTATCGTGTATTTTGGCCAAGAACTGTGCGCGACTCGCCCAAAAAATAGGCAAGCCTCTTATTTTATACATTTTCAGGGCGTGTCACGCCAGCAGTATGAGGACTCTCATCTGTTATCATGCATTTAAAATGAAAATGAACACATCACACACATGCCACGCTTCCAGTGTTGCCCACAAAAGCGCACACTGACTGCGGTCAGCCACATACTAGGTTTTGACCTTATCTTGTTATATGTATGCGTGACCCTTTTAAAACTGAAACAGTGGCCAGCAATGACAAATGAAAAATGTGACCCTAACATGGCATTGTAATTTCCATTTTGGTTGTAATCGTTTTATGTTTTTATTTGCTGTTTGCTGTACTAGGAAGCATACAAGGTAGTCATCCAGAAGTGTGCCCCAGTTTGGAAGGTCCTCTCTTCATATAGGGCAGTAGGTCTCCTGGCACACCGGTCCATGAAAAACCGATGCCACTGGGAATATGGCATAGGCTCTGCTGATGGAATCATAATAGAGACATTACGTTCATCTGTGTCTCCACTGCTTTACTATAAAAAATTATCCCTAAGCCCATCTGTACTTGGCATTACTACTACTACTACTACTACTACTACTACTACTACATAAGTGGTCAGACAGAAATAGGTCAAAAAATACATAAAAGTCAGATTTAAAGGTACCTAAAACATTTCCAGACATGGTCAAGAGACCGACTGTTTTTTCTAACAATGTACAGCACCCAACATCTGTTTAATTGGTTTGTAAACAGAAATAAAGTTAGGAAAGAACTTTCTTTAACTGATACTGGGTAATGTGTCTGTACCTGACCAGCCTAAATTAGCTTTAAAACAGAGGTGCAAAAATGTTCGGGACTCCTGGCAAAGGGATCCAATAGTTTATAAAGCTATTGTAGTGTCTCTGCCTATCCCGTGTGAGCTTACTTGATGTGTCCTGTTGAAATTTCTGAACATCTGAGGTAAACATAAATCACAGGGAGCTGGAAAGCATCCCCCTCACCAAGGTGAAAAAGAACACAAATGCACCTTGACTGTGAAGTTGACTGTGGAAAACAATACAGGAAATGCATTGTTGTTTTGTTGTCATTTCATTTTGTAAACTCTACTAACTCCTCTCTCTTCAAGGTCTACTGTCTGGGGGCGTGTTCTCATGCAGTGCACACATGGGAATGCGGCAACAAGGCCTCAGCAGCTGTCAATTACCTTGTTAGGCTGAGTGGATGCTCAGGGAAGAGAGGGGAAGGGGCGTAGGGAAGTTATGAAGGAAGTTTAGCTTTTGTTTATTTCTTGAGTTTCTTATTCATTTTGTGTAATCTGTATTAGTCAAAAGTCAGGTGCTACGCGTAGTTTGTGAAGTTAATCAAGGTGAAAAAATTTTAAGTATATGTTTTAAAATGTGTGGGAGTGTCCCTGTTTCACTGTGTAATGGGAGGTGGAGACTAAGGTTAGAAAGGCAGGTGAGGATGAGTGTGAGGAAAAAGAGGAGGGGGCAAGTTAAATGTAACTTCTGCTCAACTGCTGATGAGATGGGCTGCACCTGTGAGACTCCTTCGTTAGCCAGCAGTCGGCTGCCTGTTTGGTCAGAGATGTTGGACTTTTGCACACTGTTTTGGGATTTAAGTAAAAATCAGAGCACTGGAACCAAAAACCCTGCTTGTCTGATGCCCTCATTTCTACCACCACTCTTTACACCTTCATTGCTGCCGGTTTCCATCCTGTTTGTAGAGGTTCACCACCATCAAAACCCTACACACACATTGTTTCAGCTTTAGACATCCTATTTGATACAAAATCCAAGTGAACATGGTCCAACATAGCAGCTGTTATCTTTGAGTTCAACATCAAAACAAGAACAGTGTTGTTGATAGTGAAAGGCCTCCATTTTCTGTATTTAGAAGCTTGTAACTAGATACACTGGTAGCATATCAGAGCTTGGCCTGTGATTTAAAGAACACTGAGACCAGAGAGAGACAGTCTTCAGATCTCATGCAAGTCGTCTTACTGTTTGAACATTTGGGAAAGTCTTGTTTACCCACAAACACAAAATAATAGAAAAGGAGACTGAGACACAGATAATGGTTAAGACAGCTTTATAAGATCTCCTGGAGTGAAAAAGAGTTTTCCTTCATATTGCCTGTTTGCAACCCACTGAGGGAGGGACTCATGCTGACACCTCCTGAAGTTTGTGTGTGTACTTACATGTGTCTGTGTGACCCAAGCTAGGCCCCAACTCCATCAATAACATAATGGCTTGATCATCTGGAGAGGAGTGCTTGTGCAGATTTTCGCACACACAGACACATACACAGGCCTGATAATATATAGGCACCTGTGACAGCGTTGGTCTGTGGGAGGACCATGTACCCTTATGAAGTTAAAGCCTTTCCAGGAAATCCTCTGCCACAGTGGTTCTCCATGGAGGATAATTCACTAACAAACAAAGCTACAGAGTATCACAGAGGCAAGAAGCCCGCCAATCTCTTCATCCTTTCATAAGTTCTTGTTGCAAAAACATTTTATGGCAGAGACCCTTATTAAAAACATTAGGTCATAAAGAGCTAAAGAGCACTGCTGCACCCCACCATTAGGAAAGATAGCCCTAAATAAATAAATTGATGATACAGCAACAACCACAGAAGTTTTCTCCACTCTCTCCTTTGGCCTGACTAACTCTGCAAAAGAAATTCCTGTGTTCTCAGGTTCATTAAAGTATCCAGTTGTCTCCACCATGAACCGCATTTTGTCATTTCCATCATATAATAATTCAAATAATTCAAACATATAATATCTATTTTTTTTTTAAATGTAGTGGCTAAAGTACGCATTTTCCATGACCCCCAGTTTACAGCAGTACATGGGTTAGTATTGGCCGGTTTCTTCAAACAGGCTGACCGTCATCTACTGTGCGTAGTACACTGACTATTGATATGTACCTTCTTATTTAACCCCACTTCAAAAAGCCTGACCTATCCCTTTAAACTCCATCAGGGAATCCAATTGCTCAAAAAGAATTTCTAACAAAAGCCACCTCGTTTGAGAATGAGGAGTAATGATGATGAAGTGATGTGTTTTACAATTTGATGAAGAAATAGCCTTTTTGTTGGGCACACACTTAAGAAACCGCCGTAAAGTATACCCCCGCAGTCTATATGGGCCCCGCCCCCGCCTGTCAACAACTTGGCTATTGAAAAAAAAGGATCTATAAGGACTTATATTTACAGACGTGGGACGTGGATTTAAGGGATGGCAAGTGTTCTGGTTTCCGTTTATATATTGTGTCCTTTTTTCACTTCATATCAGGACAGTTCATAACTGCACTGATCGCTGGTTCAGGCCGATCGATTTGGTGCATGTCAGCCCCCACTCTCTACTCCCCACATTTCCTGTCTCTCTTTAGCTTTCCTATCGAATAAAGGCAAAAAGCCAAAAAAAAAAAAATCTGTATAGATAGTATGCATAGAAGCTAGGAGTGCAGTCAGTCATGCTGAGCCCTGCTAAGGCAACGTGAAGCCTGTTAGGTTTCACCAAAGTAAAAACAAAGATGGAAATCGCAGAAAACAACTATATTTCAAACCTCAGAATTAAAAATGCTTTGTGAAGAAAACAGTGAAACACTGAAAGGTTTTAGTTTAGATGGCTGGTGTTGTTGTTTCCTTTACTTTTAACTTACTTTTACCGATGTATCAAATTTGAAAAAGGTAGTTTTACTGTGTGTATAAATGTATGCACCCATAGCTGATGGGAGACTTATTTTTATTGTATTGTGTCTTGCTATGTTGTTTTAATTTAGTTAAAACAAAGACTTAAATAAGTTAAGATATACTCAGTTTACAGTTCATTAGCCAAGATAAAAATTCTGCAGTCTGCTACAACAATCAGTGCAACAAATCTTTTTTGAATAAAATATTGTTCACTTTTTGTTCAAATTGTTTTAGAGAAATGTTGATTTAACTGTATGCTCATTTCAGAGGTTGTTAAATTGCCTTATGCTGACTGTAATTCATCTGTGCAATGCTAAGGGTAATTCAAGGATGGCAAGTGTGTCTCTAAAAACCTATAACAGCTGCATGTTTTGACCTGAAAGGCACTCTGAAATTTTGATCACAAGCAGCACAATGGAGTAATGGTTTCAGGAGTGGGACCCTGTTTGTTTTTTGTTTTTCATTTTTAAACATTGTAACTGAACAGTTTCTTCAACTCCTGGTAGCCTTTCCTCCATTATTTTATGTGGGGTATCCAGTGCAGACTTTTCTGGGGAACCAGTCTAAACTTAAACTCCATTATTACTGATACATGGATCAGATCTAATGGAAGAACTGTAATGGATTAAACAGTTCAAGCGTCAAGTGTCTGCTAATTTAAAAAAATGAATTAAAACAGTATATTAAGCATTTTAAAATTGTCAGCAAAAATGCATAGCTTACATAATTTGTAGTGTAAAGTGCAGTGGTGGATGAAGAACCTGAAAGCCATACGTAAAAGTAGCCTACAGTATATTCGGATATCTTACCAGAAAATTACTTTGGTAGAAGTGAAAGTGAGCTATTCTAATATTACTTGAGGAAAGGTCTTAAAGTATCTGATATTTACTGTACTTAAGTATCAAAAGTATTTTCTAATATTAATTTAATGTAAGTATTAAAAGAGAGAGTAAAAGTAAATGGAAAAAGAAAGTTTTCAGAATTTCAAGAATGATGAACTTTAATTTTTACTGAACCACCCTAAAAATTTGAGTCACTTGAAGAAAAACAAGGTTTTCACAACAAAAGACCCCTTTTGGTGAAAATCAAGTCTTTAACCTTAGTCTTCGTCCATCACTGAAAGTAAGTGTTCAAACACAATGGTATAGTCCTTTAAATGAAGTTCAGCGCAAGTTCGAACAGGAAGACAATCTCAATGCCTTATTCATTCAGAGTCCCCCCCCCCTTATCTTCCTGCTTCCCTCATTAGCAGATCATGTGTTTTCAAGTTAATTGAATTGTCGATTTTTCTGCTGCAAAACTCCACTACCACCACCGGTGTTATGACCCCACTAGGATATCCTTCTCACAGCTTCATTGCTCCCTTAAATATATATAACAACACTGCAAGGGGGTGTAAACACCAAACATTCTTAAATTTCTCATCTTGATCACGTGAATGTCAATAGAATGTCGGTTTACTAAAATTAAAGTTTCTCCTGATTAAAATAAATCAGGAACACATTTGTGAACAGGTGCTGTTTTCAGTGCTGGAAAGTTATCTTATCAATACACATATTTATTGTGTTTATCAAAACAGGAATGAATGAAACAATTAATTCATAAAGTTGGAGAGTTGCAATATAGAGATAAAAGGAAAGCTCGATTGTATGAGCTGAGTATAGAAGAGCAGAATTTGCTCTCTCCATAATAATCTGCCCATTTAAATTTTTTTTACACAGCCAGTGCAGCTGCACTTCTTCACTTTAATACTTCAGAGTACAGAGTGCCAGGGTTGCACTTAGCCTCTGTCTAGGCAGACATCTACTGCACCATTTAATAGGACTTCCCGGCCCCATTTACAGCAGTGATGGCTTTTGAGGCAAAGAGGTATAATATGACAAAACATGGCCTCATAACCCCGAGATGTTCAACAATGTGCAGTGGTGAGTCCTATTAACTGGAGGATTGGCATTACTATCCTCCCTTCTCATGAGAAGAATTTCAATAAAATGGGGCAATAAATCAGGCTTGACTTTAAACTTGTGACCGCTGACCCCTACCCTGCCCCTCCTACCCCTGCTGGGGAGTAGGAGGGGCTTTGTACTGTGTTGTCATTAGCATTTTATAAATCCAAGGGTTAAATCTCTGTTTAAACTTTAATAAAAATAAAGCGGGACAACTACCGACAACTCATTAGGCACAAGCAACAGATAACATAGAAAATATTATATTGTTCTTGAGGAATATAGCATGTCGATTCAATTTAATTCAGTATCGACATACAGAATAATGAAATTTTATTCTCAAAGATTTGAAGTTTAATAAATATCTGTTAAAGATAGGGTAGGTAGTGTTCTTGAAAGTGTAAAAAATGGCCAAGATTTGAAAAAAACATCCTCCTCCTGCAGCGCTGACCATAGATATAGAAACATAGATACCGCATTTGAGATTGGGATGTACGTCTGCGTTGGCGCCACAACTGTCAAAGTCTCGGGAGAGTACACCATATAGATGTTGTTTTGCTGCCTTTTATCCTTTTCTATTCCTAGAAATGTGGAGATTCTTGAAACACAGTTATGTGTGAGTGTTCATCAAGCAAAAAACGCACCTTATCATATGTATCCCAGTATTGTATTGCAATAGTATATATTATATTATTGTTATACTGTTATGTTATAGGCCTAATATTGTATTATATAGTAAAATTATGTTATAGCATACCAAATTATATTAGTTACAGTAATGTATTGTAGTAGTATTATACTTCAACCCTTCCGGCGCCGACTTGAGTGGCAGCCTCTCCAGTAACCTAAATTTCCCTCGGTATCAGTAAAGTACCTATCTATCTATCTATCTATCAAAATACTATACTGAATTATATTATATAATAGTAATATAATATTATGTTACATTTAATTATTGTTATATTATAGTATGGTATTGTAGCATTATATTATATATAAAACGTATATGATGACATACCGAACTATATAAAATATTTGTAGTATTATATTATTGTTATATTATAGTATTGTATTGTAGAATGATATTATAACCTACCTTATTAGATTATATAATAGTAGTATAATATTATGTTAGAATATATTATTGTTATATTATAGTATTGTGGTATTATATTAAAATGTGTTATATAATAGTATTGTAGCATTATATTATATATTTAAATTATATAACATACTAAATTATATAATAGTATGATATTATGTTACATTATAATATTGTTATATTATGTAATTGCATTGTAGTATTACATTATATTATATTAAATATATTTATATATATAATATTAAATAACAATATGATATACTTTAATTTACATTCTTGGAGAAACTCACAGAAGCAAAGAGAAGAAGTAGAAGAAGAACAAGAAGAAAATTCTGAATAATTTACATTAATGTTGCCTCTTCATAGATGGGAGCCCTCATGTCCCAGAGGAAGTTGTGGCTATTCAAAAGGTTAATGTTTTGGAATAACATTTATTGTCTTCCCACAAAATCCTCTTTTATCAGATCACTATTTAGTAACATTCGATGTCCTATTAACCGACTACTCTCCAGTTAACAAAAATGTACTCATGAGATGTTTGTCTGATAGGACTGTAGCTAAATTTAAGGAAACAATTCCAGCTCTTTTTAATTCTTTACCACATCTGTTTACTACAGAAAGCTCTTATGCTAATGTTAGTCCCTCTCAGCTTGATCAGTTTGTTGATAGTACTGCAGGTTTGCTGAGAAGTACTCTAGACTCGATTGCCCCCTTAAAAAAGAAGATTATTAAACGACAGAGGCTAGCTCCATGGTATGACTCAGAAACTCGTAACTTGAAGCAAATGTCGCGTAAATTTGAAAGAATGTGGCGATCCACCAAAACAGAAGAGTCTCGTTTACTCTGGCAAAATAGTCTTAATAAATACAGGAAGGCCCTATGGCATGCTCGAGGTGTCTACTACTCCTCCCTCATAGAAGAAAATAAAAACAATCCCAGGTACCTTTTCAGCGCTGTAGCCAGGCTGACAGAGAGTCACAGCTCCACTGAGCCAAGTATTCCTATAGGCCTAAGCAGTGATGATTTTATGAGCTTCTTTAATGGCAAAATCCTAAAGATTAGAGACAAAATTTGTAACCTCCTGCCGTTAACTGGTGCAGATGTATCTTTGGAAACTGCTCAAAAACCTGATGTTTACCTTGACTGTTTTTCTCCAATTGACCTTCCTGAGCTAAATTCTCTGATATCTTCGTCTAAACCATCAACCTGTCTTTTAGACCCGATTGCAACCAAGCTGCTTAAGGAAGTCTTTCCCTCAATTAGCACTTCTTTACTAGATATGATCAATATGTCTTTATCGACCGGCTATGTACCCTAGCCTTTAAACTAGCTGTAATTAAGCCACTTCTTAAAAAGTCTACCCTAGATTCAGGCACCTTAGCTAACTATAGACCTATATCTAACCTTCTTTTTATCTCAAAGATCCTTGAGAAAGCAGTCGCTAATCAATTATGTGACTTTCTTCATAACAACAGTTTATTTGAGGACTTTCAGTCAGGATTTAGAGTCCACCACAGCACTGAGACAGCACTTGTGCGTGTTTCAAATGATCTATTTACTGCTTCAGACAGAGGACTTCTTTCTGTACTTGTCCTGTTAGATCTTAGTGCCGCTTTCGACACGATAGACCATCACATCCTGTTACAGAGACTAGAACATTTAATTGGCATTACAGGATCTGCATTAAGTTGTTTTAAATCTTATTTATCAGATCGATCTCAGTTTGTTAATGTTCATGATGTGTCCTCTATGCACACCAAAGTTAGTCATGGAGTTCCACAAGGTTCTGTGCTCGGACCGATTCTTTTTACCTTATATATGCTTCCTCTTGGTAATATCATGACGAAACACTCCATTAATTTTCATTGTTATGCAGATGATACTCAATTATACTTATCTATGAAGCCAGACGAAACCAATCAGCTATCTAAATTAGAAGCATGCCTTAAGGACATAAATCTGGATGACTAGAAACTTTCTGCTACTTAATTCAGACAAAACTGAAGTTATTGTGCTCGGCCCAAAACACCTTAGAGATTCTTTCTCTAATGATATAGCTGCCCTAGATGGCATCAGCCTGGCATCCAGCACTACTGTTAGGAATCTGGGAGTTGTATTTGATCAGGATATGTCCTTCATCTCCCACATAAAACAAATATCAAGGACAGCCTTCTTTCATCTTCGCAACATAGCAAAAATCAGACACATCTTGTCTCAAAACGATGTAGAAAAACTAGTCCATGCATTCGTTACTTCCAGGTTGGATTATTGTAACTCGTTACTATCAGGCTGCCCTAATAAGTCACTAAAAACTCTGCAGCTGGTACAAAATGCTGCAGATCGTGTGCTGACAAGAACTAGGAAGAGAGATCACATCTCTCCTGTATTAGCCTCTCTGCACTGGCTTCCTGTAAAATCTAGAATATAATTTAAATTCCTTCTTCTTAATTACAAAGCTCTTAATGGTCAGGCACCATCATATCTTAAAGAGCTCATAGTGCCATATTACCCCTCTAGAACATTGCGCTCCCAGGATGCAGGCCTGCTTGTGGTACCTAAAGTCTCTAGGAGTAGTGTTGGAGGTAGAGCCTTCAATTACCAGGCCCCCCTCCTCTGGAACAATCTACCAGTCAAGGTCCGGGAGGCAGACACCCTCTCTTCTTTTAAGAGTAGACTTAAAACTTTCCTCTTTGATAAAGCTTATAGTTAGGGCTGGCTCAGGCTTGGACTAGCCCATAGTTATTCTGCTATTAGTTTAGACTGCCGGGGGGATCTGACACACCAAGCTTCTCTCTCTCTCTCTCTCTCTCTCTGTGTTTCTCTGTCTCTCTCCCTCTCTCTCTCTCTGACTCTCTCTCTCTCTCTCTATCTCTCTCTCTCTCTCTCTCTCTCTCTGTCATATTAATGCAGCTCATTAACTCTGTATCTTCTGGTCCCATTAACATTACTAACCATATATCTTCCTGGGAGTTCTTGTGCTCCCTTGTCTTGAAGGTTCCTGGGGATCGTTGCTGCAGACCACCTGCTGCTGTGGACCTGCTCGACTGCAACAACTACTAACATCAGCCTTCCCCATAGTATCATTATTGTTGCTGCTATCATTATTGTTGCTGCTAATGCTAATAGTAGACCTGTTGACTTCAACTGTTACAATTACGATTACCTCAGCCTTTATCATTACTCTGCTTCTCTCGCTAATTTATTTATTTATTTATTTTGCTAATCTTCACCCTAGTCTACCACTATTATTGGCATTGTAACCATAAGTATGTGTCTGTTGTTGTTCATGTAACAAGGACATATGTTGTTGTTGTAACAAGGACATATGTTGTTGTTGCTCTCTTTGCCTGTCTCTATCCTGCTTCTCCTTCTATCCTATTTTCGGCCCATCCAGTCGAGGCAGATGGCTGTTCAACATGAGTCTGGTTCTGCTCGAGGTTTCTGCCTGTTAAAAGGAAGTTTTTCTGCCAATGTGCCGAATATTGCTAAGTGCTACTCATGGTGGATTCATGTTGGGCCTCTCTTTAAATAACTTAACAAAGAGTCGGTCTAGACCTGCTCTTTCTGTAAAGTGTCTCGAGATAACTCTGGTTATGATTTGGCGCTATACAAATAAAATTTGATTGATTGATTTGATTGATTGAATAAAGCTGGTCAGATTTCCCCCCCAGTGACCAAATTCAATTCATACAAGTACCTGTGTCATATTAAATTTTTCACATTTATAACAAACCAAATTTTGTCAAAATCCGTTCAGTATTGATCAACTTACAGTAGATTATATTGGGAAATCAAGGATCTCTCAATGCACATTCCATTTGTTACTAGCAGATCCTGACCGCTCCAATATTACGGCCACAAAGACGCATAGTGGGGATGTACAGCAGCGGCCAATGCAGTATCTTTCTTTATGGCACCTCCTCTCTCAGTCCTAAAGCCCGTCCTACCAGACGAGCCCATACTTATAGCAGTACTAGGTTTGACCAGAGGCAACAGGCTGCGAGCATATACAGTCATTGGCTGCGAGCCAGGCTAGTTTGTGAACGCTTCATAGACGGTGAAATATACTTTGAATTGCCATGGCCGAGTCACAAGTAAGATGAGAGTTTTTCCACAGAACACAATTTGCTAAATTTTTAACAGTATTTATGCTAAGTTTAATAATAAGCTAATGTTTAAATAAGCCACTAAGTTAGATCCGCCATTGATAACTGTTACACATCTGAAAATAAATTAAGCCATGACATTTTTCATAATGCTAAAATGTTTTTGCTTTAGACTACATATATGTTAGATCTGCAGTAATTTACCAAACGCGTGTTTTGTTATCTGGACGTGAATTTGGTATTCAACTACATATTATAAATAGGTTGTTTTGTATAATAGAGCTTCCATGATAAAAGCTTGGTTGGCTCTGATTATGAATATGATCCAGAGCCAAGCACATCTGGTCAAAGAGGACAGGCCTGGGGTCAAGAGCGTAGCAGAGGAGGCCGTGCAAGAGGGAGGGCAACAAGCAGGGTAGGAGTAAGAGGAGGCAGACTATGGGGAGGTCAGAGCGCGACAGGTGAGGTAGCAGATGTTCTTGGGCAAGAGGACATACGTCGAGATGAGTATCTACAAGCTCTAAGGATTTCAGATGAACAGGTATCTGAAGTAGAACCTTACTTTCTATAATTTTCAAAATCAACGGCATCAATAATTGCAACTTACACAGGGAAGCATATATTTTGCAGGAGGGGGTCCTGTGCCTTGCCAGACGGTTCTGGAATGATATGCAGACCCAGGGAAGAGTAATAGACAATTCCGCTATGCAACATACAGACCATTTGTTGTGTGGCAATATGGAGCACTGGGACAGGGTCATAGAGTAATTATATGTGTCTGGAAGATACCTGACCATTACCCAGATCCACATGGACAATACAGAGGTTTTGTAACTAGTAGGGTGTAATAATAATGCCATAATTATAGTAGGCTGCGGTCAGGCATAACACTCTGAGTGGATAAGCATATGTGTGTTTGATTGGTTTTCCTGTTTTTCCCCCAGAAGGCTTTAGAAAAAAATAATTTCTTGTTTTGCATAATGTGGAGACTCACAAATATCTTCCTTCAATTCCTCTTTGAAGTAGGATATCCGACAACATCGTCCACGGCATTGATGAAAGTGTGGTAGGCAACGTAGGTTGACATCAAAGTTCACAACATTTTTGGTCATCTTCTAAAAGCAAAATATTTGACACTGAGCGCACAGTGGAATTTGTGCTTTTTTGTGGTGCGAAGTTCTTTCAAATCGTTATAGTGCGCTCTGACACGCTTTAGAGCCGTCCTCTGGCAAAATCCAACTTTTTAGTTCAGGGTTGGTCTCCCATTCCTTCCTGGACAGTTTCTTGTATTTTCCCCACTTCGGCATGATGCTAGCTATTTTAACTAGCTAACTCAAAGCTTGAGAGCAGAGTCTGAAGTGGCTTGCAGGCTACTGTTATCCGAAAACCGCAGCGTAGCAGCATTGTAGTAGCTAGCTAACCGTCCGTGAACCCTAACTCCTGGTGTATAGAGGAGGAGCCTCTGAGGGATTAACCAATAACTAAGGCTGTTATGGGTGTAGCACATACGAAATACAACCAATGTCACTGCCGATGATAACGACGTCAATGTAAATAGGTCCTCCTTTATTCCTATGATTGAATACAACTCATGTCAATCAAATGGGTAAACAATGAGTGAAAACTGTCAGCTGTTTGGATCTCTGTTGTGAAATACAGACTCACACCTGCATTTTTTCTTATGTGCTGTAGGTGCCACTGAAGAGAACAGCTCTAAGTTCCTCAATGTGTATGGCACAAGTCCTGAATGTTTTTTTTTTTATAGTGCCCACTATTGAGGGTTTATTTTAACATCAATACCACAAAAACACAATAAAGTGTGTGCTTAGGGACACATGGATGGAATGTGAATGTCGGCAGTCTCTTTATTTACTCTGTAGAAAACACTGGGCATTAATTAACAGCAGGTATCCTCCCTAGCCAGGGAGTAATTGACTGTTTCAAAGCTCCAACACTTCATAACCCAGGCTGTGCATGTGTGTAAGAGGGAGGAACAGAGAGAAAGTGTATGTGAGAGAGAAAACGAACGTGTATATTTGTGAGCGTGAGTGTATTAAAAGTGACTCCTTTATAATCAACACCTCCCCCACCTCTGAACCCCTCCCGTCCCTTCCTCCCAATATGGATAAAGGTCAGCAATAGTAGGCAGAGCCACTCAAACGCATCAGATTTCTTTATGAGCACATTAACATTCAGGCATATTCATTATCATAAAATTAAGTAAGATGGACCAAGCAGAAACCTTATGCCACCATCAACTGTGGACTATTAAAGCTATTGTGAGGAGTTTCAGCAAGTTATGAAACAGACGGAAATGGATATTGATGCTTCTATATGACCTTCAAAAGTTAGAGAATACTACACACGCATGTACAGGAAAGGATCAGCAAAAAACCATTGCAATTATACAAAGTTGCAACATTTTTAACTGCCTCCTCATTTCAAACAATAATATATCACCGAAGCAGCCAAATGGTCCTTACTTTACAAGTAATGTACTCATGTTGATAAATATCTAAAAAATTAAAATGTACTAATAATTATAAGTAGAATAGCAGCAAGTAGATGGGTTCTATGCAGATTGTAAGCATCTGGATAATTGTTTCTAACAAGAAGCAAAACACTTTTTTCAATCTGTTAATTTAATACCTACAGCAAATTTATGGCAAATTTAAGACAATGTATGACCTTAATTTCCCTGATTTTAATTTAACCTTTTGAGACTTTTTAAGGACCCACAGGAACCCTGTTTGTACAATGAGGCACTGACAGCATGTGCAAAATTGTTAGTTTTGTCTTTTTAAATTTGACAGGATTACACAAGTAAATATGATGATAAAATTCTGAAAAAAAACCCTCATTATTTAGCTGTTTTTGGGTGTATTGCCAAATATTTGATGACATCCGACACCTGATTATTACAGGGCCAATTCGAGTTCAATGAGCGTCATTTTATATGTGCATGATGGGTAGTTTGAGGTGTTTGCAACCCACCTGCCCATTTTGATTTTTTTTAAAAAGGAAGAAGAAAAATAACAAGAACAAAAGCAATATTTCGGCACAGAGCTGCTTGGGCTGCAAACAATAATGATCGCTTGAAAAATACTTAACGCCAGGGACTGTTTGGCCCTGAGACTGTCATGCTTGTGCCTACTAATGACAACAACAAACTTAGTCATTGCTCCAGCAGTTAACCTGACTGCTGTGAGCACTGATAATAATATTAATGTAAATGCTGTTGTATAATAACCTATGTTCATGATAATAAATTCATAATTGATTCCCAATTGATTTGACCATAATTTCATACAATAAATAAATAAATAAATAGATGAATAATTAATTAATTTGATGTGAAGTTAAAATCTAAATCTGATGTGGTTATATTTGTTTGTATCATACAGTACAGGAAAATAGGCAGTGCTTTGGTCCGTTGTTTATAGGTTTCTGTATAGAAACACAAGTTTTCTCTTTTACCACTACGACCTAGTGTAGATGCACTGGACAATGAAAACGTGAGCAGGTGTTGTATATGAGGCTCTGCTAAACTGAAATCGAGGTCACATTTATCTGCGTCTGAAGTCAAAGCAGACGGTCAAAAGGACCTTATTAAGGATTATTAAGGATTCTGCAACCTTTTTTCACTACAAGCGGCCAACGAGGTATTTTTGTTTCACTATTTTTGTCTTGGTTTAATATTTCTAAACGTCATTTTGTCCATGATTTGTTTCATGCTAGGTCATGTGCTGTATAAGTTGGTGATGCGTTTGTATTATGTTTATTCAATTGTCGTTCTCATGGCGTGAGGAAGGCGTGATGATGATTACAAAGGTGGATTCATCAAAGAAACATGCCCAAGAAATAAATGCCCGTTTTTAAAGAACCGACCTGTGTCTGTGTGTGGTGAAGAGAGCTACAATTAATATTATTAATAATAATAATAATAATAATAACAAAAATAGTAATAATTTCTCTATCAATAAAGCACTTCTTAAAAACATAAGTTTAGAAGGTGCTTTGTTTTAATAGAACTGAGAAGCGAAAAGTAAATGAATTAAAAGAAAAAGATAAAGCAATAGAAATAACATTTGAAAAAACAAAACAAAACCATTAGTAATGATAACAGTGACGCTTAAGACATTTTAATGATAGTAATCAATACAGGATTTCAGTGGAGCTGCACGATGGTTCAGTGGTTAGCTCTGTTGCCTCACAGCGAGAGGGTTTCTAGTTCGAGTTTCAGTTCGGAGGAAGAGGGCCTTTCTGAGTGGAGCTTGCATGTTCTCCCCGTGCTTGCGTGGGTTGGCTCCAGGTACTCTGGCTAACATGTCCAAAGACATGCTCGTTAGGTTAATTGGTATTGGATGTGTGTGAATGTGAGTTCTCAGCTGTATGTGTCAGCCCTGTGATTGACTGGAGATCAGTCCAGGGTGTATCTTACCTCTCGCCAAATGACAACTGTCATAGGCTCCAGCCCCTCAGGACCCTGAACAGGACAAGCGGTATAGTTAATAGATGGATTTCAATAAACACACTTCTTTGTTTGTATTCTAGCTAGTCTGGGCTACATTTCTTTGTTTTCAATGGCTGTAAGCTGTGGCTTTGTATCCACCGGCAAAGAGACATATCCAATTTGTCTATAGCACCATATGTCTGGAGACACAAAAAAATTACTGTGACTCTA
Organism: Semicossyphus pulcher; assembly: GCF_022749685.1. Classification (NCBI taxonomy): domain Eukaryota; kingdom Metazoa; phylum Chordata; class Actinopteri; order Labriformes; family Labridae; genus Semicossyphus; species Semicossyphus pulcher. The sequence goes on along the minus strand of NW_027211759.1, from coordinate 33,221,247 downwards.
CTTATTCAGAATCAGAATCGGGCTTTATTGCCAAGAAGGTATCGTCACCCTTTGGTTTCTGAAAAGCGTTTTGAAGCCTGGCAGGCAAAGAGGCGGAGCACGAGCAAGCTGAAGCCTATGGCTGAGGACTATGGGCGGGCTGCATGAATCAGTCAGCTACGGCTATGAAGCTAGGCTATATGCTCCTCAGCGCAGCTAGTGGTTATTAGCCATAGACTGTATAAATAATGAATGAGCTAACTTTCTCAACTTTCCCAGGAGGAGATTCTGTTTGTGACGGTGACTGACTGCAGGGGTTTAGTTATCAGAGTAAAGAAGTAGCAGACTCACCGCTCGCTCGCCCGGTGAGATAGCGACGAGCAGTAACAAAAGGTGAAATAACTGGTCTTCTTATCACTGTGGTCTTCTGTAATCACTCCGGGGAAAAGCTGAATCCTATTTACTGGCCGACAATTCAATAAATGTTTGATAAACATTGAACAGGCTAACAAGCCAGCTAAAGTGAGCACAGTATACCTGCTACTTAGTGCTAAAAATATATCAGTACAATTATACTTGCATTTAACTCACCAAAAAGCTGGAGCTCAGACATCTTGCACAACCATAAAGTTCCATAAATCCCACAGAGAGACAGATTATTTGTCCAAACTTGATTGAAAAAATCCCCAAAAGGCTCCAACTACACAAACAGGTTAAGTTCAATGACTGAGTGTCTGTGTTGACGTCTAGCAGACAGCCAGCAGGATCCACCTGTCAATCAAGTGAGCCGGCCCCTATAATTTAAGGCTTAATATAATTTACGTCCCCTGTACAGTTATCTTGAACAATAAAATTAGCTATTTATAACAAAATTGTTTTTTGTACCAGGCTGTAAACATGTTTATTTCTGCTGTAAAAACTGATATTTTCCCACCTGCTGTAATGTTATTTCTTGTTTTATGGAGCCAGCCTCAAGTGGCCACTCGAGTTTTTTGCACTTCCGCATTGGCTTCATTTTTAACACCGGAGGTTGCCGCTTGGTTTACACATACAAGGATTTTGTTTTGGTGATTTTGGTGCAGAACATTTACCATAGAACTAGAATAAAATTATGTAAACAATAAAAGATTAAAAAAATAGGCAATAACAATAAAAATATAAAAAGCAATACATATAAATCAAAAACTGTACAGATGTGCAGGATATTATCGGTGCAAAAAGCTGACAGTATAAAATTCCAAAAATCATTCAACAATATCCTGTAAACTGAAGGAACAATAATTGTTGCCTTAAATGCTCAGCTCAGAGAAATGTTTGCTTTACCATAATGTATTATACCATGATGTTGTTTCATCCCACTAATTACAGGTATCTGTAGTCAGCTGCTTCTTATGCTCACATTGGGTTTTATCTTTTTCCATCATCCTCATAGGCAACATTAAGTTAATGAGAGGCTTGTGTTAGCATGTGTTAATTAGACTGTTTGCTAATTGATCTTTGTAAATTAGGAGTTGGGGATGTTGTGCTAATTATTTCTTAAATTATTTTAAAAGGTGTTAACAAATGGGTTGTGTCCAAAGTAATAATTGTCCTGACAACAGCAGGAGCAGAAAGAACATGGTGTCAACTAAATGTGCCCCAACAATAAGAGCTCCTCCAAGACATGTAACCCAGATTTGCCATGATGCCAATTGATGTTGATGAGCATGAAACAGTTTAGTCTTTTGAATAGACAACAGGGATTGGCCTTCGCTGTTTATTTATCTGGTTCTTTGCAGTGAAAGGCTTAACATACTGTGAATGACTGTATGTTAAGCCAAGTAATTTTTCTTTTGTCAGAAAGGCAGTTTAGAGCTGGCAGAACAGTCCTTGCAAATCTAAAAATATGCTCGTGATGACAGGGAAATATCAGGTTTAGAACAACATAAACCAAAACTGATAACACAGTAATGTCTTTTATTTAGATTATTTGGAAAAAATTGACTGTCAACTCATAAAGCATACAATTAAACACAAATGTAAGCTAAATGTTGTACCAATAAATTCACAATGACAGTGCAACAGCAACTAATGTTTTTATAACAGTATTGTGAACAGGCAAGTGATTAACCAAAAACTAGGTAATTTTTCAGCTGTTACAATTTAAAGTTATAAAACCCACTGAAAATAGTATAACAAGGGATTCTATTAAGTTGAAAAGACAAATGAATCTATCTTCAAATACAACTAACTTATTAACTTATGAAACAGTAGCATCCCTCAACATTACTGTAAGCTTTGGTGATTTAGTTGACAGTTTTTCGTCTTTTGGGTAGATGAAGCCTGTCTGTTTTAAGGAACCGTTCAATTTTGGAGATCTGAGCTCTGAATGATGTTGATCTTCCCTGACTAGGGAGCAGGAGGGTGCCCAGTCTGTTTCTGAACTTTGACTTGCAGTTGAGGTAGGGGCTCTGCCATGCCTGGTGTAAAGAGAAACCAACATTAGCAATTTTGTGTCAGGAATTATACTATGACCCCTAGTGATAGAGCACTCGGAGGTTATCACATGACATGAAACACTATAAACCAATATCATGTCATGTCATGGTAAAATAATGTGTTAAAATTTAAACTTGTAACATATATTATTAATATACCATATATTTTGCAACCTGCATGATGCAGTGGTGTTGAGACCAACTCTGTGTTTGTCCTCACTAACACTAACACTGTTGTTACTGTCTCTGACTGCTTTGGGTAGGTGGCAGTCGTTGCAGGCTACCTTTGGCTTACAAAACTAGACAGGTTTGCTCTGCATAGAAATATCTGCAAAATCTATATCTTGGGCCCTATTGTACACTCAGCATAAAATAACGGTGTTCGGACAGACGGCAAGCCTTTGTTTCCCTCATCTCCTTAAATCATAATAATGCTTTTGGTTTGTTACCAATCTGGTGAGAAGTGCCGGAAGACATGGATAGGCTCACTGCAGCCTCCACACACCCCTGCTTCACCGCACGGGCCAAAAACTACCGAGACACCAACTCTCCACCATGCACGCTCATTCTGATTGGCAGTCACTCTAATAAACGCAGAAATGGACACACACTCACACACATTTAACTAAGAGGCTGATTTACTACAATCCTCAAACATAATTACCTGTAGCACCGACAATCATGCCCACTGACATTATAACACTGTCCAGTGTCCACTACGCATGTACTGGAGAATACAGCCATGTGATCCAGCAGCAACAATAGGTAAATAAACATTTAGAGCCTACCTTTCTTTGATGGCCAGCACACAGAACTTTAATAAACATAAGATCCTATCCGTCTGGAGATTTAAATAATTAATGTTCCGCTACTGTGCCTCGTGTGTAAACCTACACAGCGCCTCTTTTCATTTCCGTTTCTGCCAGGCAGTGGGATTGCTTCAGTGGCTTTGACATCAATCTGTGCTTCGACATATTTTGTACAGTGATCTGTGTGTGTTCTGCTTGTGCAGGGACACAGTGGAAAGAAAGAAGTTAAATATGTCTCCAGTGAGGTGTTGAAAATGTCTGTAAATACTGGAGAAAGCTGATCAGCAGTGTTTCAAGGTGGAGCACAGAGAAAGTAGCATCTGTCATTCCTGCAGAGTTACAGATTATAGGCTGTAAACTAGGCTGTGCAAAGACAGTAGAGTCAATACATTGAAAGGTAGATGTATATTAATAATGCATTAACACACATTCCCATTAATGCCACGTATTGCGTCATTTCCTGTTTTCTTGCTGCTGCTGTGTTGTTCTGTGCTGTTTGTAGCTGTTGCTAGAGCTCGAGCTAAATCGATTAATCTGCTGTAATTATCATCACTGCGGTTATTCAGCTGCTGTGTACTTACACAGACACTAGTTTTCATCAAGCACTCTCGTTGTTGCATTAGCGTCATATCTGCTAAACCCTTAACTTTATACTCGCTTAGCCGTTAGCTTAGCAGCTAGCTTAATCAATTGAAATGGCTTCTCCTTCTCCCTCCTGCTCTCCTGATCTGCCCTGTTCGGTGTGTCAGATGTTTAGCTCTACCTCGACCTCCTTTATGGATAAGGGTACATGTATGAAATGTAGTATTTTGGGAGCTATGGAGGCGAGGATCACGGAATTAGAGACGCGGCTCCGCACCTCGGAAAACCAAGCATCGCTAGCTGCTGTAGTCAGCAGCAAGCCCCCAGGGCCAGTAGCCGGTGCCGGCCGACCTAGCGTAGCTTCTCCCCGGCAACTCCCGAGCAACCGGGATGCAGTGGCTGGGTTACTCTCAGAGGGAAGCATAGCCGCAAGACGAAGCACACGGTTCACCACCAACCACTTCACGTTTCGAACAAGTTTTCCCCACTCAGCGACACACCCGCTGAGAAACCAACTGTTTATTGGCAGCTCCATAGTCAGAAACGTGAAGTTAGCGAAGCCAGTGGCCATAGTGAAATGTATTCCTGGGGCCAGAGCGGGCGACAAAGAGTCACATTTAAAACTGCTGACAAAGGACAATCGTAAATTTGATAAGATTGTAATTCATGTCGGCATTAATGACTCCCGGTTACGCCAATCGGAAGTCACTAAAATTAATGTTGAGTCGGTTTGTGCATTTGCAAAGACAATGTAGGACTCCGTAGTTTTCTCCGGACCCCTGCCCAATCTGACGAGTGATGACATGTACCCATGTATACATGTCATCATTCAACCGCTGGCTGTCGAGGTGGTGCCCAGCAAACGATGTGGGCTTCATAGATAACTGGCAGACATTCTGGGGAAAGCCTGGTCTGATCGGAAGAGACGGCATTCATCCCACTTTGGATGGTGCAGCTCTTTTGTCTCGTAATATGGCTAAGTTTGTTAGTCGTAAAACCTGACAAACCAGAGTTGAGACCAGGAGGCAGAGCTGTAGTCCTACACACTCCTCTGAGCTTCCCTGTGAGCAGTTTCCCAGCCACAATGTTAATGTTATAGAGACTGTTTCTGCCCCCCAACCCAGGCCTTTTATTACAGTTAATTCAAACTTAAATAAAAAAGGAGTAAATCAAAAAAATGTAATAAAAATTAAAGCAACAACCGAAGTTATGCCAAAAAATATGAGAATTAAATGTGGTCTGTTAAATATCAGATCCCTGTCATCTAAAGCTCTATTAGTGAACGATCTGATATCAGATTATCATATTGATTTACTCTCTTTAACTGAGACTTGGCTGTGTCAGGAAGAATATGTCAGCTTACAAGAATCCACTCCTCCCAGTCATCTTAATACTCATATTCCTCGAGACACTGGTCGAGGTGGTGGAGTGGCAGCTATTTTCAGTTCTAGTCTTCTAATCAACCCTAGACCAAAACTTAGTTTCAGCTCTTTTGACAGCCTTGTTCTGAGTTTTTCACACCCAGCTTGGAAAACTTTACAGCCTGTTTTATTTGTGATAGTATACCGCCCTCCTGGCGCATACTCTGATTTTCTAACTGAATTCTCAGAGTTTTTATCAGATTTAGTCCTGAGTTCAGATAAAATAATTATTGTAGGGGACTTCAATATTCATTTAGATGTTGATAATGATAGTCTTAGCATGGCATTTATGTCCCTTTTGGACTCTATTGGTTTCACTCAAAGTGTAAACCAGCCTACTCACCGCTTTAACCACACCCTCGACCTTGTTCTAGCTTATGGCCTTGAAACCGAAAACTTAATTGTCTTCCCACAAAATCCTCTTTTAACAGATCACTATTTAGTAACATTCGATGTCCTACTAACCGACTACTCTCCAGTTAACAAAAATGTACTCACAAGATGTTTGTCTGATAGGTCTGTAGCTAAATTTAAGGAAACAATTCCAGCTCCTTTTAATTCTTTACCACATCTGTTTAGTACAGAAAGCTCTTGTGCTAAAGTTAGTCCCTCTCAGCTTGATCAGTTTGTTGATAGTACTGCAGGTTTGCTGAGAAGTACTCTAGACTCGATTGCCCCCTTAAAAAAAGAAGATTATTAAACGACAGAGGCTAGCTCCATGGTATGACTCAGAAACTCGTAACTTGAAGCAAATGTCGCGTAAATTTGAAAGAATGTGGCGATCCACTAAAACAGAAGAGTCTCGTTTACTCTGGCTAAATAGTCTTAATAAATACAGGAAAGCCCTACGGCATGCTCGAGGTGTCTACTACTCCTCCCTCATAGAAGAAAATAAAAACAATCCCAGGTACCTTTTCAGCACTGTAGCTAGGCTGGCAGAGAGTCACAGCTCCACTGAGCCAAGTATTCCTATAGGCCTAAGCAGTGATGATTTTATGAGCTTCTGTAATGACAAAATCCTAAAGATTAGAAACAAAATTTGTAACCTCCTGCCGTTAACTGGTGCAGATGTATCTTTGGAAACTGCTCAAAAACCTGATGTTTACCTTGACTGTTTTTCTCCAACTGACCTTCCTGAGCTAAATTCTCTGATATCTTCGTCTAAACCATCAACCTGTCTTTTAGACCCGATTCCAACCAAGCTGCTTAAGGAAGTCTTTCCCTCAATTAGCATCTTCTTTACTAGATATGATCAATATGTCTTTATCGACTGGCTATGTACCCCAGTCTTTTAAACTAGCTGTAATTAAGCCACTTCTTAAAAAGTCTACCCTTGATTCAGGCACCTTAGCTAACTATAGACCTATATCTAACCTTCCTTTTATCTCAAAGATCCTTGAGAAGGCAGTCGCTAATCAATTATGTGACTTTCTTCAAAACAACAGTTTATTTGAGGACTTTCAGTCAGGATTTAGAGTCCACCATAGCACTGAGACAGCACTTGTGCGCATTTCAAATGATCTATTTACTGCTTCAGACAGAGGACTTCTCTCTGTACTCGTCCTGTTAGATCTTAGTGCCGCTTTCGACACGATAGACCATCACATCCTGTTACAGAGACTAGAACATTTAATTGGCATTACAGGATCTGCATTAAGTTGGTTTAAATCTTATTTATCAGATCGATCTCAGTTTGTTAATGTTCATGATGTGTCCTCTATGCAAACCAAAGTTAGTCATGGAGTTCCACAAGGTTCTGTGCTCGGACCGATTCTTTTTACCTTATATATGCTTCCTCTTGGTCATATCATGAGAAAACACTCCATTAATTTTCATTGTTATGCAGATGATACTCAATTATACTTATCTATGAAGCCAGACGAAACCAATCAGCTATCTAAACTAGAAGCATGCCTTAAGGACACAAAGATCTGGATGACTAGAAACTTTCTGCTACTTAATTCAGACAAAACTGAAGTTATTGTGCTCGGCCCAAAACACCTTAGAGATTCTTTCTCTAATGATATAGCTGCCCTAGATGGCATCAGCCTGGCATCCAGCACTACTGTTAGGAATCTGGGAGTTGTATTTGATCAGGATATGTCCTTCATCTCCCACATAAAACAAATATCAAGGACAGCCTTCTTTCATCTTCGCAACATAGCAAAAATCAGACACATCTTGTCTCAAAACGATGCAGAAAAACTAGTCCATGCATTCGTTACTTCCAGGTTGGATTATTGTAACTCGTTAATATCAGGCTGCCCTAATAAGTCACTAAAAACTCTGCAGCTGGTACAAAATGCTGCAGATCGTGTGCTGACAAGAACTAGGAAGAGAGATCACTGTAAAATATAGAATAGAATTTAAAATCCTTCTTCTTAATTACAAATCTCTTATTGGTCAGGCACCATCATATCTTAAAGAGCTCGTAGTGCCATATTACCCCTCTAGAACATACTTACCATAAGTATGTGTCTGTTGTTGTTCATGTAACAAGGACATATGTTGTTGTTGTAACAAGGACATATGTTGTTGTTGCTCTCTTTGCCTGTCTCTATCCTGCATCTCCTTCTATCCCATTTTCGGCCCATCCAGTCGAGGCAGATGGCTGTTCAACATGAGTCTGGTTCTGCTCGAGGTTTCTGCCTGTTAAAAGGAAGTTTTTCCTTGCCAATGTGCCGAATTGCTAAGTGCTACTCACGGTGATTCATGTTGGGCCTCTCTTTAAATAACTTAACAAAGAGTCGGTCTAGACCTGCTCTTTCTGTAAAGTGTCTCGAGATAACCCTGGTTATGATTTGGCGCTATACAAATAAAATTTGATTGATAATTTGATTGAACATTGCGCTCCCAGGATGCAGGCCTGCTTGTGGTACCTAAAGTCTCTAAGAGTAGTGTTGGAGGTAGAGCCTTCAATTACCAGGCCCCCCTCCTCTGGAACAATCTACCAGTCAAGGTCCGGGAGGCAGACACCCTCTCTACTTTTAAGAGTACACTTAAAACTTTCCTCTTTGATAAAGCTTCTCTCTCTCTCTCTCTCTCTCTCTCTCTCTCTCTCTCTCTCTCTCTCTCTCTCTCTCTGTCATATTAATGCAGCTCATTAACTCTGTATCTTCTGGTCCCATTAACATTACTAACCACATATCTTCCCGGGAGTTCTTGTGCTCTTGGACCTGCTCGACTGCAACAACTACTAACATCAGCCTTCCCCATAGTATCATTATTGTTGCTGCTAATGCTAAATAGTAGACCTGTTGACTTCAACTGTTACAATTACGATTACCTCAGCCTTTATCATTATTCTGCTTCTCTCGCTTATTTATTTATTTATTTATTTTGCTAATCTTCACCCTAGTCTACCACTATTATTGGCATTGTAACCATAAGTATGTGTCTGTTGTTGTTCATGTAACAAGGACATATGTTGTTGTGGTAACAAGAACATATGTTGTTGTTGCTCTCTTTGCCTGTCTCTATCCTGCATCTCCTTCTTTCCCATTTTCGGCCCATCCAGTCGAGGCAGATGGCTGTTCAACATGAGTCTGGTTCTGCTCGAGGTTTCTGCCTCTTAAAAGGAAGTTTTTCCTTGCCCATGTGCCGTATATTGCTAAGTGCTACTCATGGTGATTCATGTGGGCCTCTCTTTAAATAACATAACAAAGAGTCGGTTTACACCTGCTCTTTCTGTAAAGTGTCTCGAGATAACTCTGGTTATGATTTGGCGCTATACAAATAAAATTTGATTGATTGATTGATAATTATTTTAACGTGCGATTAACGCACACGCGTTCTATTATTATGGCCCTCCGCCCACCTCGTAGTTTGAGAAATCAGGAAGCGATGCAGCGGTAATGTTGTGGGTAGTATGCAGAAACAAACCTCCGTGAGCAGAAATTGATAAATAAAAGGGTCTTTTAAATGGCAAATTCAGCCTCAACGCCCTGCTAGATGGTTCTCTGGACAAGACAAAAGTTATTTGTTTTAATTGTCGATGTGAACTGAGTTACCACCGGCACTGTTTCTGTTACATACATTTTGCCCATCGTTCGCCCGCTCTCCTTGTTAAGGAAGAGCACTGAAACAGTGACAGGAATCAGGACATCAGGATGCTCTCTGTCCGCACACAATCATATGCAGTTCTGTAACGCAATGTAAACATTCCTACTATGTATCTCTGTATGTCCCTATTGTAAATGCATTGATTGTCACTGTTTATAAAGCTTTTATAAAGGTGCAGATGTCATTCGGTAACGATCGATCATTTTGATCGCTATGTCATTAATAAAGTCCCTTGTGCACACGCAGCTCATGTGCTGTGAGAACTGAATTGCGAGAGAAAATATTTAACTTTTGTGACTTAATTAAACAGACTGCTGATGAAGACAGTCAACACGGCAGACAGAGAGACAGACAGAAAGAGGGGGGCAGGGCCAAAAGCTATGCAGAGAGCAGAGGTGCAGGTGTGTTGGGTGGACTGAAGCAAGAGAAAGTGATCAGATTAAAGTAGTTTGTTAATTAAAACGTGAATTAAGGTGAAGAAGAGAGAACAATTAAACTGTGGAAGGAAGAAATAATCATCTAGAAAGAGGGTAATCCAGACTGAGTAAGTCTACATGTGATGTGGTTCTCACAGAAATCATTGATATATGCGATGATTGCCATGTTCTGCTTTCAGCATATTTTTTGGGCATGCAGTACCTTTGAGGTTATTCTGTAGAATATTCTGGACAGTATTTGTCATTGTTTTGGAATCTTGCAATAATAAAAAACATACATTTGCATGGGAAGCATATTTGTCCATGAATGGAAAATGTGCAATTACTTTGTAAATAATCATGAGTTACTGTGGACAACCATGCGATTAATCACGATTAATTATTTCAATCGATTGACAGCCCTAGTTACTTTTAAAAGTAATGTTACTGAACACTGTCTTTTACTACCTCAGATGCAGAACGGCTTCCCCCACCATTCCCCCTCAATGCATTTTACATTAAAGATGAGGTGCAACTGTACCGGCTTCAACTGGCAGTGTAAAAGTGTTCCCACTATCGTCTGCAATTGCTTTCACCTTGATCTTATGAAATACCAACTCCCTGAGAGTTTGCAGTGATATTGATAAAAATTAGTAGTGTATGTGTGTGAGAATGAAAAATGAAAAAGATTATTACATAGATTTTGTTGCACGGGTCATTCATTCTCTGTGTAGCAACTGTTCAACGAGTTCAACATTCATCAGCTATGTCCTTACACTCAACACCTAACTCAATGATTGTCATGTCTAAAATCTTTCTCAGATATTCTGTACACTCTTGTAACACCGTTAATTTTGTTGTCCTTAACTAATATATAGACCACAGAAAGTTAAAAAGCATTATTATGTATACTTCATGAGAGCATGTCTAGTTGATATAAACGGCAGATTCATTAAGCTCTAGCACACATTTCCCCTGGGGTTCACTCAGACAGATAAAGCTCTGAAACATGTATAAATTACTTCAAAACAATTTTTTAAATAGAAAAAAACTATTTTTAGGGGTGATTCTCTTCAAAATGTTGGTGGTTGATTTTTTGTAAAGCATTATATCATTTTTAAGTATCAATTTGTGAGTATTTTTGACAAAAGACCAGATTCTGTTACACAACAGAACTGTTACTGACCGTGTGTTGTTGCCGTCTCTCTGCACTTCTTTCCAAAAGTATTCCACTCTCCCTGCTGGTGTCTCCTAACTGCAGTCCCAGAGACACGGGATGCATTAAACAAATCCGATGCCCGGGGATTCATCAAGGGAACGAGAAGGAATAAGGTTAGCTGGCAAGAGGTAGAAATAAATCATTATTAGGTATATTATTAAATACAGATGTACACTGTTAACTGTTAATAAGAGGTTACTAGTAACAAGCAACAGTAATACTGTCTTCAACAGTGATATACTGTAATGCATTGTTAACAGAAACACAACCATCACCTTTCCTTTGTCCACCAGGATGACTTTCATTTTGCTCAGACAAAGTGGATTTCTGAAAAAAAAAAACAATGTTTTATATTGACCAAAATAACCACTGTAAAGGCAGTGATCATATAACATATCCATATTATCCATGTTTTGTACTTCAACACATCACTCATTGTTAAATGGCAACATTTATTATATTATTATTTATTATTATTTTTTAACCTTGTTTTGTTTTGATGGACCTGCCCTTATAATTGAAATTCCATTTCATTCCATCATTTTACAAGCTAGTTTCATTGCTTAGATCTTGAGTCCTTGCAAGACATTTGGTTCTGGATCTATCCCATTAAGCCAAGCAACACTAAAAATAACATTTTCAGATAATAACAAAAACCTTGCTTCCCTTAGTTACCTAAATCTCAAATTTGAAAAAACAAAGACAACAGTTGAAAATGACATGAAAAATGTGCAGTGAAACTGTGTGCATGCCCCCATTTAAAACAAAAATAAAATAGAAACAATGTATTTACCTAAATTTGGGATGAAAACTTTATTTAACCTTGGTTTTTGCTTTAAAATACTTATTGATAACATGTACTTTGACTTAGCATATTTTATTGTGAAGCTGTAAAGCTGAAACTTTGTAAGTGAAAGTTATCATAACCAACTAAAATGTACCTTTGAGGCTTTCTTTCAGTCCACTAAATGGTAGTGCCTGAATGCTGTACCCAAAAAACTGATGCAGGACATAGAAATCTGACTTAGTTACAGGCTGCTTCCCAAGTCTCTTAAATCGCATCCATGTTTCCTTCACTTGTGTCGTTCACTTGCGTCTTAGCCCTCCCACCTGAGATGCATGGAGAGACGCGAGGAAACCAAGAGAGGAGAGAGGAAACGAGGGAATGTTTTTTAAGAGACATGAGATTTCCTTTCCGATGAAGCGTCACATGCTGCGACGTCCGTTTGTGATGATCGCGTCATCTGATCACCGCTGGATCAGCTGTCAGTCTGCTTTAACAGCTGTTTGTGTCTGCACACATGTGCACTGTATTCATTCTAATAAAACACACAGTAACAGTGTTTCCTCTCTGTAACCTGTTACCTGTGTAACAAACACCTGCACATGAAGAACAGGCTGCAGTCTGTGTTCCTGCTGCAGAGCCATACGGACATTTCCTACAGCACTATGTCTTTATATTATTTGTTCATTATTTACATGTTTGATCACTGATAATCTGATCTGAATTAATTATTTAGTAAGCCCAAATACTGTCTGTTCATGAACTATGAAAATTATTGATTAGGCTAAAAGTTTCAGGATAAATAGAAATCACGTCACGCTGATCAAACCCGACCTGATGATCACTCTCACACGTAAAAAGCGTTACCTGCTGACAGAGAGACTCTCCTGCTCCCTCTGAATTCATTCATTCATCTGTAATAAAAGTTAGCAGGAAATAACTGATCATGACAAGAGGTATTTCTTTAGATTAAATTTAATAGAAATGAATCTGTTTTTGCCACTTTTGATTTTTAGACAACTTATTTTTACTCAGATGTTGACCCAGAAAATAAATCAAATCTGCAGTTATTCACTGCATTTTATATATTTTACGACAAGTTATGATCAATATTCTGCTGCAGCGTCCAATCACTAACTGATCTGTAATAAGTGGGCGTGTCGGCCAGTAAAAGACTTCCGTTGAGGCTGCTCTCGTGTAGCCTCGCTTATCGCTCCTCGGAACTCCCTTCTCGCTCCTCCGAGCAGCGATAAGAGCTTTGAGACGGTCCTCAATATGGCGGCTCCGGAATTACTTCCGGTTCGGGCGAGGAGCGAGGACCTATCAAATAAGAGACTTGGGAAGCAGCCATAGAGGTAACTGTTCCCTCAGCAATGCCCCAATCAAATGATGGCCTGTAAGTCTCATTGTTTGACAGAGATGACTCAATATCAAGCAAAGTTTATTTTGCTGGAGACTGCTCAGTCTCTGATGATGCGTCTTTCATGACTTGAATTGACAGATGGCTTCCACTCTGTTTGCCAATTAGTTGTCTTTGCATCTCCTGCATCTTCTTTTTTTTTCACTTTTAATGTTTTTGTGACAGCTGCTGGTCTCTTTAGATTAAAGGTTCATAGTATCCATCGGAATATTTAAATAGGCATCCTTCAAATTACATTTTTCCACAGTGTCTGTGCAATCTCACTGGTATTGTTTCCATGAAACCATGCCATTCCACCAGAATCAACCCCATCATCAGCTACTAGCTGTACACTGTCCCTCTGTGAGGTTTCCTGAATTTGAGGTAATGCATGTGATTTAACCACTATTCTTACTAATGCACAATCTTCATTTGCACGTGTATAGCACATTTCATCTGTTTTTTGTCTTGTCAGTGGGAAGGTCAAAAGGATTACTAGGTTGTGTTTGAGTTGTGTCTGTCTCTGACTCTTCGATAATGACACTACAGTCCAAGTGGGCAGCCTCAGTTATAATCCCCCCCACCCCCCATTCCACGGACTCTCATCCAGCAGCATAGTCATTTAACATTAAATTATTGATCAGACTCTAAGGGCCCTATTTAGATGGCGGAAGGTGCACAGTCCAAAGCACATGGCGCTAACTGATTTAGGGCGTGTCTGACGCACTTTTGCTAGTTACATGGCGCACAATCTGGCCGCAAACCGAGACACAGGGTGCAAAGAGGTTGGCTTAAGTCCCTGGATTATTCTTAGCCGTGTTTTCGGCATAACATAAATCAAACCAATCAGAGTGTCAGCTCTCATTCCTTTTAAGAGCCCGGTGCGCCTGCAGACATGCGTGTTGCTATTTACACGGCGGATTTCAGTCATTCTTCTTACATAAACCGGACTGCGACTGGCATATGTAACTTATTTCTTTCCACTGTGTCCTTGAACACGCAGAAAATAACACAGGGTGTATGATACATGTCGAAGCCCGGATTGATGTTAAAGCCAATGAAGCAATTCCACTGCCCAGCAGAAACGAAAATGAAAAGGGGCACGCTGTGTACATTTACGCACGAGGCACAGCTTTAATTATTTAAATCTCCAGATGGACAGGATCTTATGTTTGTTAAAGTTCTGTGTGCTGGCCATCAAAGAAAGGTAGGCTTTTAATGTTTATTGGTGATGTTACATCACCAATAAACACATGGCTGTATTGTCTCCTGCGTGCATAATTGGCACTGGACAGTGTATTGATATCTGTGGGCACGACTGTCGGTGCCACAGGTAGTTATGTTTGAGTATGGTTATATATAAACCTCTTAGTTGCGTGTGTGAGTGTCTGTCTGTTTCTCTGTGTAGCTATTAGATAGAGTGTGGGCCAGAATGAGCGCGCAGTATGGAGAGCTTTGTGTCGGCCTCTGTAGTTTTTGGCCCGTGAGTGGCTCAAGCAGGAATCTCCAGATCGGTAACAAACCGAAAGCAGTATCATGATTTAAGAAGACAAGGGAAACAAAAGCTTTCATGTCTGTCCCTTAAACAACATTTTTTGCACTGTATCTGCAAACACCGCTTTTTCCTTAAGAGTAGAAACACTACTGTGCGTCCTGTGTGAGTGACAACCACAGACTCGTGTTGTGAACTCTCCAATGTATGTCCATAATGCGCCCTGTAAGTAGCAAAGACGGACTGCACCATAGACTTTAGACCAGGTTTTTGTTGGTCTATGGCGCAGTTGCATTCTGCGTCCTCACCACACCTCATTTCGAAACCAACACGCCCATGGGCGATAAAGGTGGCGCAAGATCACTTGCTATTTACGATCATTTGCTATTATTGCGTGAAAATTACGACTGCGCCAGGTGGAAGATAGGGCCCTAAATCAGTTTCTGTGTGTTACACTAACACACCTTGGACTTAAGTACTGTTTGTTTATATTGCTCATTGATTTTAATTTTGTTTTTAATCTGACTGTTTACTGTCTTAATAATTTCTTATTCTATTGCTATGTTCATTGTTTTGCACCAAAACACCAAGACAAATTCCTTGTATGTATAAACCTACAGGGTAATAAATCTGATTCTCATTCTGAAGTCATGCAGATTTGTCCAGCAAGCTATAACTACTGAGCTGATTTAGAGGTTTAGAAACTTAAGTGGGGATGTGTGCTGCTGATTTGTTGGATGACTTGCCATCCAGGGTTCTCTTTATAACTTCATGATTGAGACTCACATTCTGAATAAGCAACACATTATCTATAGCGAACTTTTTTACCTCATCATGACAGAAGAATTGCACCTCTTGAATGGACATGATCATTCCTCTCTTTTGTCCAGCAGTTCCTCCCCCCTTCGAATCTTCTCTGTGGACTTCTGGATTACACTGCTGCTCTTTATTACTTTCCTCCTCTTCTCTGTTGTTTTTTCCTTTTTTTCACATCACCACTCCATCCCTGTCTTTGTTCAATTAGTCCTCCATCCCGCTTATCACTCTTTTCTTTGCTCAGTGAGTCTAAAGATTTATCAATAGACCTATGGCCAGGGTACGATACAGTTAATGTGTCGCTCACACAGCAAAAAACAGTTTTGCTAATCTGTTGACACTCATCAGATAAAGAGGAAGTATTATTAACAAAATATGAAACTACATCAGGATCTCTCTCACTTGGGCTTAACTTGTTTTTGTATTTGTTTGATATGCTGCCTGGTGTCCCATAAGGACTACAGAGGCTGAAAAGGTTGTTGTTGGTAAGTGGGCAGGTGTTTGAGGGGTTTAGCTGCTGTCTAAATTAAGACTGTTGATGGTAAATTGAATTGGTCTCGGTTTTTAGTCTGAGTGAAGGCCAAGTGCTGCAGACTGCCAAAGCAAGGTAGGATAGAGCTGGAGATGGGTTCATTAGAAATTTCATTCCCTCTGATCTTCTCCACTAAAGTGAGAAAGAGCTGGTTGTTATCACTGATGCGGTGACTGCTGCCTCTCTTCTGAGTACAGAAAAAAAAGCCATGTCATTTACTCCCAGAAACTAGGCTGAACTAGTTTGTAGGAGGTGGCTTTTCTTTTATCATTACACCGTTTTACCCTGTTACCAATGCAGGGTTCTTGCGCCATTTGTAAAATCAAATACAATACTTTTTTCCCCCGCAAGACTTTTTAAGAAACATCCATGAGTTTTGTTGCCATCCTGTGTGGCATCCGTAGTCATGTGACAAGGAGACAGGAGGTGAAGTGTATTGTTGTGAAATATTCTGTTGAAGTCATTAAACGAGGACAACAGAGCAACACGGTCGTTTTTCCGTGCATGCGTCGGTTATCGAGTCGATTCAACACGTAAAACAGTCTCATGTCGTCACTCTAGTGTGGTTATTCAGAGAAGTAAAAGTGGAGGAATAGAAGAGTTAAAAGGAAGACTAAAGCTAGCTAATACAAGTTTTACTATTTGTTGTGGTAGCTAATACAACTAATGATAGTTATATTATTAGTAATAGTTATATTATTAGCTGTTTGCGCCGCGGCAGCTTTGTTCGGGGAAGCTCCAGGGGGCAGCTGTGCTTCAACAGGGAGCTACCAAGACCTGCCAGTGGGACTGCCGGTACCTACCGTGACCATTTTTCCACTTTTACCTCTTCTTCTTTTTACGTTGCGGCAGGTCACGGTAGCTACTGGCAGTTCCTAGCAGCCACAAGAACTGCCACATTTGAGCTTGCACTCTCTCGTTATTAACCATGTATTCTGGATGTCACTCAATTAAGCTTTTCACATTTTGGACCTGGCAAACTTCATATGGTTAAAAACAATTAAGGTTCACTAGGTCACAATTAAGGTATCACCGTTGCTTCACTTAGCCCAAAAACATTTTTTTTTTTTAAGGTTGTCAGGTAAAAACCTAAAATGTCTCTGTATGCATTAGTCTACTTGTGGTAAAATTGCTTACCTTCTGTGTTTTGTCACATAGGCTACTTTATATGTATTTGTGTAAGTGTCTTTACCTCCATTTCAAATAAATGCTGAGGCTGCACTTATGTCTGTGAGGACAGTTCAGTCTGTTTCTGAAGAAATTCGTCATAAGCCACTTGAATCGCTTGAAGGTCCTGATGTTCACCTTTGTTGCGATCCAGGAACACCGCCTTCTGTTTAATATAAACAGGCAAATTGAACCACTTATTTCAGATGTTTCAGTATGAGAAGTATTAATCAGTACTTTTTTCATGTTTTATGCATTAGGGCCTGGGTCCACTAACAACATTTTTTTGTACAAGTAAGTAGTAAGTACATATTTTCTGTACAAAACCAATGCTGTTCAGCATTTTCAGTGCTTAGCATCCAAGTGCAAAACATCCTCGGCGTCAGCTGGTTTTTGTCACTGTGCTTACAGTTGAAAATAGGTCAACTTTTGGAACACCTCTCCTTCACTGACAAATTAAAATCAAGAAGGGGCGGGTGATCCGATAACAACTTTGTCAATAACAATGGCGGAGGAGAACCTAATCCTGGGGGTCACTCATGCACCCAGACTAGTTTTTTCAAAGGTACAATTTCCTGGGGTCCGTTTCACAAAGTAGGTTCAACACACTCTGAGTCTAACCCTGAACTCTGAGTTGTCCACTCTGAGATAGGAAAGAGTTTTCAGTTCCAGAACAGCTGATCAGAGTAAGTTCAATCAACTCTGAGTAGGTTCAGCCAGAGTTAAGTGCGTGCACGCTGACTATAAAAAGCCAGCATTAATGGAGCCCCGATACCACGATTCACCATGGCAACGGTAAACAAAAAGAGGTCCTCCTACGTCACACCAGTGGAGCTCGAAATCCTCATGCAGACGTTCAGCGAATACGAGCATGTTTTAAGAAAAATAAAGTAACACGGCTGCAGCTGCAAAAGAGAGAGAAGCGGCGTGGGAAGAAACTGCTGCTCCAGTAAATTTGCAAGTTTGGACTGGTCTATTTATTTAATACTTAATCACGACCGGAAGCTAAAATTTATATTAATTTAGGAGCAATCCAGCGGGAGAAAAAAACGTACATGGAAGCTGTTAAAAATAAAATACCAGAACATCATTCAAAGGTAAAGCTCAGGGAGAACAGGCTCATGGCTGAACCTCACCTCATCAGATTTTAAATATTAAACTAATGAAATATCATTCATTCTGTGTTTTAATGTGCATTAGTTTTATCCCTAACATGATGCTGACTTCACATACATTATAATTTATGTTGATTAAACTGAATTGTGTTAGTTTAAATAAATAAATAAATAATTCCATTAACTTACGGCGTCTTATTTGAGTGCTCTCGGCAGTGGTGGTGGAAAATCTAAAAATTATGACTTTGACACAGATTTGTCTTTTGATTTTTTTTATCATAATTATAAAAGGAAGCACCACAGAGACGCACCGTTTCTTTTTTTAATTCGGCAACCACTCAAACACACGCGTGAGACGGGCTGAATGAATGAGGAAGTCGAATGAGGGTTTTATATTCTAGAGGGAGGAGACGGAGCGAAACTCTTGAGTTTCCTGAAGAAAACCTGC
Source organism: Semicossyphus pulcher (assembly GCF_022749685.1). Classification (NCBI taxonomy): domain Eukaryota; kingdom Metazoa; phylum Chordata; class Actinopteri; order Labriformes; family Labridae; genus Semicossyphus; species Semicossyphus pulcher. Next base: position 33,202,529 of record NW_027211759.1, on the reverse strand, counting down.
TTGCGACCAGGTTAGGTTCACATACACAGTTACCATAGTAACCAACTCAGAGTTAAAGTTACCTCTCTTCCTGAAACGGCAAACCCGAGGTTTCCTTCATTTAAGGGTTAACAAACTCTGGGTTTTCACTAAACCCGCTTTGTGAAACGGACCCTGTATCCTAGCAACAGTAGCGTTCGTGGGAAGTGCTCTGTAATTGAGGTTGTGGGCACTGCCAGCGCAAAAAACACCATTAGTCCACACAGGCCCTTACAATTTAACCTGACAAATGTCTTTGTTATAAGTGTCATTATTATCATGCCCTCTCTCATACTCAAGCTTTTCTACTACCTCTTTGTCCCAGCTAGTCTTGGAAGCAACAGAGCTCTCAATCAGTTTGGCCACCTTGTTTTCCATGGCTTTGCTTTTCTCTCGCATCACCTCATGTTCCTGCTTAAGGGCCTGCAATAAAATTAATCACCTATAGGATTTTAATGCAATATTAAATGTTTATGTTCTTATTTAACATTAACCGGAGTCTTAAACAGGGCAGGGAGATAGAGGGCTTCTTCCTAATACAAATCAGCTGGCTCTTGTCATCTTATAAATTTAATAAATCAATCAATAGATGAACTTAAATTGAGATGGTGATGTAGGCAGCAAAGAGAGAAAAAACTGTAAAGCCATAAATGGAAAATTAACACACTAACAACAATTCAGTTTCAGTCGGGGCAATATTTACATGTGTATATATTGTGATACACCCCATTTGTCACATTTCTAAGAAGAAATAATGGTCGTCATATATTTCGGTCCATGTTCAAATTTTCTACAATTATTTTAAGAGACCCTGAAAAATTCCTGATCTGTACTAGAATTTACTCTTTGGGCTTAAATGTTCCTGTTTTATATCCACATTACTTAGAATATTTATTTGCCTTTGATAATACCTAGACTTATATAATACTGTTTATTTTTATTCTGGATGATAACACAATGTAATATGATAGCATTAAGTCCATGTTTTCTGTTAACGTGAAAGTATAACAGAATACTGTAATGTTGCACTTTTTCGACTCAAACCTGAACTTTTAACAACCATTATCTAAAGCAAGGATTCTGGATCAGGGCCCTGTTGTCTTCAGATTAAAGAAAATTAAGGAATGTATGCTCACATAAATGTGTACAATATTAACAGTTATGTCCATACACCAGCAAAGAATGAAAGATTCTGACCTGGTACTGCTGTTTTTGTGTCTGCAGCTCCATTTGTACTTTGCTTCCTACCTGTGTCTGGCTCAGCAGCAGCTGCTGGGTATGCTGCAGAGACCTCATTATCTCCTTTACAAACAGACATCCACAATGAGAACACACAACATTAGAACATTATCACTAGAAAAGCTTGTTTTTAGCTTTAGTAAAATAAATTCAATTAAAAGGAAAGACATTTTCTTTCAGTATAACTGACAGCAAAACAACTGCCCTCACAAAATAAATGTAGAAAGAGCATCACTGTAAAAGTAGTGGTTACATACACTACCAGTCAAAAGTTTGGACACATTTTCTCATATAATTGAAGGGGAAAGTGTGTCCAAACTTTTGACTGGTAGTGTATGGTATCCTTAATACTTTTTTTTACCTGTTTTTCTTCTCTTTCAGCTACATTCTCCTCCCTGAGTTTCTTGTTCATTTCATTTTCCTTAACATGCAAAGGACATATCGGAAATTATTTATCCATATGCAGCGTTTGCCTTGGTATGAAAATCGAAAGAGATCACTATCAACTAGAGTTGGGGCTAGCAGTAAAATACGGGAATAACTTTTAATGCTTTATTTACTGATAGTCATTTACCATGTTCAGTTTCTGATGCAGTTGCTGTATACACCACTCTGTTACTGTTGGATTTTGGGTCTTGTCATGTTTAAATGTTGACATGTTGGCCTTGATCAGCTTGTTACCAACTTCCTCCAAATCCTGAGAGAGTATCGTACATTCATTCATCAATACAATTCAAAAATAAAGCTTTAGTATTTTTATTAGTCTTTTTAGTTTATTAATTACTATCTTTTTGGAAACCTTGGAGTCTTATTGGCAGTGATACAAAATAAAAAATGTAAAATGGTTGCAAACAAAGCATTTTGTGGGACCTTCAGTAAAATGTAATAAAAATGAGATGACATCTTTCCTCAAATTATTCCAAATATTGAAACACTTTTCAACATACCTTTTTAAGTGAAACAATGGTTGCGTGTTGTATTCCATTAGCAGATTTCAGTTTTGTATGCATTTTCATGGCCTCATCAACTACAAGAATTATACATAGCATCATACATACTGCCATGACATAAAAATGTTGTTAACGAGTGACATACGAGAGCAGACAAGGAGGGGTCCTATATAACTCACAAACTCAGAATCAGCAACAATAACTTATCTTATGTCAGCTAATAACAAGAAGAGTAAGATACATTGGGACACATGGTCAATACAACAGGAAAATGTCTCATTTAGCAGCAGGATGGAAGTTTCTTGTTTGTAAACAACTTGGAGCCATAGAGCCTCGCCTGTGTCATCGACAGGCTGCTAGTACTAAGTTTTCAGGTTTTTTATTTGCTCAAAAAAACGCCCTAACAGGTCTAACACTTAAGTTACATAACAGGAAGATGTCTAACGAGCTGCAGTTTACTCTAAATCAAAATACTTTGGAGGGGCATTTAATGAAGCATCACAGTGACCTTTGCTTATTTCACAGATGTAAACCCCAAAATAATACCTTTGGGATGAAGTGAAACTGGGTATTTGCTGGAATCGATATGCTGCTGAAGTTTTTAAAAGGGTTGAGTCATACTACTTTGTCAAGTCAGCATGGGCAAAGATCCCTGTGAATTATTTCCACCACCTTGTTACATTTATACCCCAAATAATTCAGGATGCTTTGGGAAAACAAAGGGCCTCCGGTAATACTTTTCAAACATTTTCAGGCACTTTACCTTAGGAAGATTCAGTATCATGTACGGGAAAATGGTATGTGTACTAATCTGTGTGGAAAGATTTGTTAGCAGCTTTGCCCAACTTAGGGCAAAATATGTATTTGTTCCATAATGTAATTTGTAAACCTTCAACCATGACCACCATCTGTTTTTCTGTATATGCATCTACCTATGCATTCTTTCATTACCACTCTGTTCTTGTTTCTCGAGGGCCTGCTTGACCATGGTACACTGCCTGGACAGAGCACTGAAACGTTTCTCAACCTCCCCCAGCTGGTTCAGGTGGCTGTCCTTTGACTTGCTCTGCAATGCTAGTTTCTGTTCCTGTGGAAAGGGTGTAGTTAAAAAAAAAACCTTCGTAAGGTAACTGCTCAACACCTTTGGAAAGACAGTAATTCACACTCTTGTTTGATGACAAAATCGATCCCACAAAATCATTGTCTGTTATATTTGAGGCTACAGGCAGCACCTGGTGAATTTGTCATAGCTAGCATTAATACTAGATGCAAAGATAAACAGTTAACTTTGTCTTGAGATAACAACATATGCCTAGTGAGATGATGATAAGATTCCAGGAACTCAGTTCTCCAGGTCAAGAAAAAGTTTTGCTAAACTTTGCGATTGCGAACAAATGAGATACATATCTAAAGAAATTCGTTTTTGATGTTCTGGTAGGCAGATCTCTTTAACTTTTGGTCAGAGGCAGGCTGGCTCTGCTCCCCGCTTCCAGTCCTTCTTCCAAACCAAGCTAACTGGCTGTTGACTCACGATCTGTGCGCATTTTGTCAGAGATAGAATACGACAGGAGAAATGACTGTGATTGAAAGGATCATGGTAACACAGCGAGTGCCTGTTTCTCTCTGTGGGAAGTAGGGATAAACTCAGAGCATGCCTCAGAGTGCTTTATCGCTCCTCCAAGTGCCATTATAGTTTGATTGTCTGTATCAGGCTGAGCAGATTATTTTCCTCTCTCGTTTTTCTAGTCACTCCTTCCACTCCAATTCTCACTCCCACGCATCCCTCTCTCCAGTACACCAGCTTACTTTGACTCCCTCTCACTCTTCTGAGCCACTTTTATGTGATGAAGGTTAAACCGAGCAAGGCCTAGTTATAAAATATTTTAATAGAGATATTTTCTCTGTTGTGCTGGCAGTTCAAAGTGTCAAACACTCCCAATCTGCTACTCCTGATGAACCTCTCCTTCACAAAACCATCTCTCTTTCGCACCATTTCCACATCGTCAACTTTTAATTTTTCTCACTCCTATCCATCCTCTGTCAACAATTTGTACAAATGGAAAAACATTAATTACCAGCTCAATTGCTTTTTTCTCCAAGTTGTACTTCAGCAACTGTAAAACAGCAGTAAAAGAAAACAACAAGCTAAAGAATTCCATTCTGATGAACCATTCATTATGAATTAGTTTCTGTGAGTCTAAAGGTTTGAACTCTAACAATCATTAGTGACAACATTTTTGGCCAATTAATCCAATATACCACATGTATATACACATTAAATTAAGTTTTCATATATTACACTACACACATTATCAACACAGCTATTAAATGGAACTTAATGGAAATCTCAACTTTTACGCCCACAAGGATACGAGGCCTTAAGGCGTCAGGGAAAAAACATTAATACATAAAAGTATCTAAAATGTTATAATAACTAGGTAAATTCAATTTATTGAACATCATTGATATGACCAAATGGTCAAGAACAACTAACGTTGTGGATTGCTTGTTCCATCATACACTATTGTTTCATCACTTTGCTACATTTCAGGATATCTATTCAGTTACAAGTTGATTTATGATAGGCCTCATAAAACAAAACCTGAATACAAATATTCATAATTAATTTTTCTATAAATAATATAATTTACTAAGTATTTGATCTCATTTTATAGATGTGTATGCACTTATTATGTGTATATACGAATTTTCTATACCTTTTCTATAAAAGAAAACAGTCACGGTTTCTATGTTCTGATGGGACATCTTCCAATGTTTTGTCATATTAAGTCAAACAAATACATTTAATAATTATATAAAAAATTACAAAACATAAAATCATCACATTTTACACTGAAAAAAAAGCTGGAATCAACACAATTTGGGATGATGAATGAATATGATGAACACATAAAAGTTTCCAGATTAATTCTGTTAATGACAAAAAAAATATTTCACATTTCATTAACTTTTACTTTCTGTAAGCGCTCTACATATTGTCTCCAAATTAGTTGTCACGTGTGGACTGATACCTTTACATGATAGGCAGCCCTGGATGTAATCACATTTTTAACATCAGTTATAAAACAGCCAGTGCTTCATGTTTTAGTATCAGTGGGGTTCTCATTCAGGACCCCAGGGGTCACTAGATTACTTTTAAGGTCTGAAAGTTGATTTATGGGTTGGGTGGGAAATAATTAAGCCTTTCTATTTTTTTTTTTTTCAGTCTTTGTATTTTTGATGCACATGAATCAATCAAATGAACAAAACAAAAGGGGAAATAATCTTTCATTACATGCATATGTAGCAAGGGATTTAGGTTAAAGGTGTCAGAGTGAGAAGCATTATGTACATCATTGTTTTAAAGAGACAACCAATTTCACAACATGAGAAAGTGCAGCCTTTTGTTTATTTTGGAAAATGGAGGATTGTTTAAAATCTAATTTCTTGTCCCAGAGGATTGATTGATGACCTTCCTGAGATTAAATTGCAATGAAAACAATTTAGATTTAATTACAGATGAATTTAACCTTACTGTTCCAACGAAGCACAAATTTGCAGTAAAGCAAATTGTCAAGCTATGGCAATTAAATCACTTGAAGCCAAACTGCCACTCATGTGAAAATTTGTTAAATTAAAGGAATCCACCAGACCGTGTCACAGGAACTCACGCATGGGGCCTCACTTTAGCCAAACAAGGCAGTCAGTGTCTCCCAGATATAATATCAAAAACAGTCTCTATTGTCTCTGTTACACGGCAAAGGCTGTTAAAGTGCAGCAGACCGTGGGGATGGCTATATATCACCTCTGGGGTGTCAGCCTTTAAGATTAACACTCCTGCAGCGAGACTAGGTCAGGCCTATGCAGTAACACCCTACGCCCTTGACTCCAGTCAGGCATGAGCTTCTTTATTTACTAATCTCTTTGAACAGCTTATTGGTAAAAGCATTTATTTATGATTTTAACGAAAGATTAAGTGACAGAAAGGAAGACAGATAGGATGAAAAAAAGAAAATTTATAGCGTGTTTGAGATAGAGAGTTGAGATCAAGAGAATAGGCTGTTCATGTTCTAAGTACCTGTAGCGACTTCAGCTCTTCTTTTAAGTTGTTAATTTCCTTGTCTTTTAACTCAACAATGATCTTGTATTTCCCCTACAATACCAAACCACAGCACAAAAGAATGCACTCTAAGGGACACAATTGTGTAACTGAAATAGTATATTGTTAATGCATTGGGTAATAAGCTTTTCATACCTTCTCTTCCTCAATGTTTCTTATTTTGGACTGAAACTTTAGGGGGGAAATGTTCACCAGGTTTTAATGCATTGTTAAAAACATTTGTTTAGATATAATAATTGCAACCCTACAGTACAACATACCTGCTTCTGTACATTCATAAGGGCCTCAGTGTGCTGGTTTACCACTGTTTCAGTGTGATATTGTAGGGATTCCTGTCACACAGAAAATCAAAACAATTGATATCAACAAAGAAAAAGATGTAAAATGTAATTTGTTAAATCACAATACAAGTTCATAGTGTCTTTAGTAATGGCTAAATCTAAATATAGATAAATGCTGATACAAAGCCAGCTTGGCCCAGCCATACCTTCTCCCACTCCAACTCCTGTTTCTCCAGCACAAATTTACTGATCTGATCCTCAAAGAGTGTCTTTGCATCCTGAATCATAGAAAGGCACTAGTTATATAAAAGCTGATACTCAAACACTCTTGCTAAGAGCAAACATGCACAATGAGTCAGAGGTATTCAGACGAAAAGGAAAACCTGCTAAATTAAATAACAAGACAGTGCATTTAAAGCAGTGGTTAGTACATTGAAATATGAGCAGGTATGATACAAACTGCAAATCAGCTATTTCTTTCATTCTGTTGCCAAATAACGGTATGGTGTCGAGCCAGAAGTGAAAACTCCAATAAGTTTTCGGGTTAATAGCTCTGAATCTTTTGCAGAACCACATAGAGAAAGAGGAACATTACAGAGGAGCTGATGAAAAGCCATCCCTATCCTTCCCACTGAATAAGTCAATTGCTTTCTATACACAAGACTTTTTTATGTGCATGTGGGAGCTGATTAACTCACTGAGTTCCTATTAAACTATGCTACCAGCGTGGCATCACACTTGAAAAAAAAAAAAAGGGTACACAGGAGATAAAGCTGATTATTTTCTACTGAGGAATAATTAGAGTGTATGTTTTACAGTGTTCTGGTTTTTTTTTTAAGACATTATAAGCTTTTGTAAACCTGGTGATTCCTTGGTAACTGATATCGCTTTGGGCTGAGGATACTAAAACCTTTTAATTTAGAATCTTTAGAACGGGGTGCTGGTTTGGCTAAGTAGAACAGGAGCCCCCTGTATAGAGGCCACAGTCCTCAACGCACTAATCGCAGGTTCGACTCCCGGTCTGCTGATCATTTGGTGCATGTCATTCCCCACTCTCTACTCCCCACATTTCTTGTCTTTATTCAGCTCTTCTATCAAATAAAGGCAAAAAGGTGAACAAATTATAAAATTATAGAATCTTTAGAACAATATATATAAATATTTGATTTATTATGTGAACAATTTTTATAGTGAAGCATAAACTTTATATTTGCCATGGCTTCTCATCAATGTTTTACAGCTGTTCAAAATGCATTCTTACAGTGGATGTTAAAAAAAAGTATCTTGGCATGAAAAAGTTATTTTATGCAACAGTTTAATTGAATAGAATAGTTTATGTTATGGTTTTCCGATATACCCTATACATATAAGTCACAATGTGTCTTTATTATTATACATATTACTTAAAATAATAAGTCATTATTTGAATATCACAAAAGGCTTGCACTAAAAGCTGTATGCACTAATCTTTAACAACATCTTTCCCTGCATGTACAGCTTTTAAATGTAAGTGTATTTACCAGTAGCCCAACTCTCACCAACTGCTCAAGAATGTCAGGACATCCTAATGCTTCTTAACCCTCCACCCAATAAATGAAACTACTTTTAGGTCCTACTTTGATAACAGCAGTGCCTGAGGGGAATCAGACTGATATAGTATCTTATGTTTGTGTCCCAGTTAACATGACTATAACAATAAAAAATGAATGGCAACACATGACCAACATCCCATTTCCCCCACCTTACTCTTTAAGCACACTTCAATATGTTGTCAGGTTGAATGTACTTGCTGGAGGGTGGAAAGCATTATTCATCTTTTGATACAATTTTTTTTCTACTTATGTACTACTGTATGTGAACATCATCTTTCAGACAAATCTAGCTGACTTCTGTCCTGATGGTCAAACAGGGCAGGTGCCTGCTTTTAACAGACACTATGATATCAATTCCCTAGCTTTTTATACATTTCACTTATCTTTAGCACATAAAGCAGCAGTTTGTTTTTGATGGATTTGCATTTTACAAAAAACAACACACATGCAGCTATGTGCTGTATTCTGATGCATTTAAAAATACAGCAAGTACGTAAAAAAAGCATCAGTAATCAGATCAAATAACACTGATCTGTACATAAATCTGAAGATCTTAAAGGAATATTAAATGATTAAAATCAACAACAGAAATAATACCACTAATAATCATCTGTTAAGAAATACACATATATATTAAAAACAAAGGTCTCTTGTATATGTAAGACTTTAAAGGACCAATAGACTTTCATATTTATCTATTTATCAATTTATGACTCTGTAAGGTTTTGAAATTATTCATAAATAAAGGGTTCCCTGAACACTCAGTTTGACCAGTAATACAGCTGTGGAGCATGTCATCAGTACCTGACGTTGATTCCGACTGCTGTAGTAAAACCAAGGATTTCTCAATTAGCAGTGTCGGTTCCTCCATCCTCGCTTCTCTTCCTCACGTCTTTCAAATACTTGCCAGCAGGAGCAAAGAAGTGAGGAAGAGACGCGAGTGAAGAAAACATGAAGACATGTTAGCGTTATGAAAAGCACCCATAGTAATGTGTTGCAGAGGAATACAGGAAGTAGGAAACAGTCAAAACAATACACAAGTTGAAATTACTTTTAGAGCTGCACTGTATTATACCTTGGTTGGTTAAACTTAAAAATGTATGTTCCCCTGCTGCCTTAAAACTGTGAGTTGACTGAACTGAGCTGAATTATTACTTCAATGCTGTCTTCTGAGTTGAAAGTGTAAAACCAACTGGGTTAAGCTTAATCTGAGCAAAACACTTCAATAAAATCAGATCATAAGATTGTAAATTGAGTAACACCAGTTTAGTAACACTGAATGCTAAATTCTATTTATATTTTCCTAGATTGATAAGTCACTTCTGCATTTGGAATAAAGAACCATGACACAAATGACACAAGTTCCCATGATGTACACTAAAAAATGTTCTCAAATTTTGCATGCTAATATGCTTATTATGTTCCTTTTGTCACTGAATTTAAGTTAAGTTTAGTTGAAATGTATAAATCATCTATATTTAGATATAAATGAGAAAAGATTAGTTAATCCCACCAATTTTCTGTTTGATGATTCACAGTGTACCCTTTGTATAGGTCAAACTAGAAGGGTTGTATTAACAAGGGGTCTTAAGAAAAATCTTGGGGATTGCAAGATGATTAATGGGATGGGAGGCAGAGGGAAATATTACATTTTATTTCTGATACACAAAAAAGTATAAATTGTCCAGGATGCACCTATACAATACACTGGATGCAATGAGAGTCCAGACTACCGCTGGTTATCAAATTAGTGATGAGCAGTAAGTAGGCTGTTGTGTTGTTCCTTAATAATATTAATAGTACTTGAAATAATCATTTTTAATGCTGAAACAATATAAAAAGCTACAAACTGATGGCAGATGTTTCAACAGCTACTATACCTTCTGAATCTGCAGGTCCTCTACAACCTCAAGTAGAAGGGTTTTAAATTCCAACAACTGTAGTAAGACAGTGTCCCCACTTCCTGTTTGACAGCAAGCGCTTGACAGTTCCTGCTCAAACGGTGGTCCTCCCATCTGCATAAAAAAAATTAAGAAGTCTAATTTAACTTTTTGAATACTTTCCAAATCCAAAAGAAACATATTAGGTTGCAAAATGTATTATACAAACATTTGAGGCTATATAAAAAAGACTGTATAACAAAGGCAGAGCATGATCAAAGTCATGTCCTCCAGCATACAATAAAAGAGTAGAAAGAAAAGGATGTACACTATTTTGACTAAATGAACAAGCATACTAATATATGTATATCGAAAGCTTTTTTCAATTGAATAGTAAAAATATTTAACAAACCAGCCAATTAATGTTTCTTGCATTGTCGTCTTCTTTCAGAAGTCATAACTCACAGTGGTGTGGGTGCAAAGTGTCCCAGAGTCTGCAGGAAGATCCATTGGGTTTTTCAAGGCAGCCCAAGGTCTCACTGGGCCTCTTCTGACTGTAAATCAAGATAAAAAACTTTTGTTAAAAAAGGTTAATAGAGTTGGCAGTAACAATCTGCATTTCCACTTGTAAGCTTATCATTACTTCCTCATCTGCACTTTTTACTGCTAAATGATTTTATTAGGAATAATAGGTTAGCACATTATAGCTTTGGAATGTTTATCAATCACAACAATCTAACCTGATGACTTTTCCATTAGCATTTTTTCTGTAGTTGTTTTACACCACTTCCATAGAAGTGAGAAGGTAACACATAGATAAGCCATCTTGGTGAAAATGAACCAGCCCATTGACACTAATAGGGGTCAAAGCAATAACACTGCATGGGTAAATTGCACTGTCAATGCTTTTTAAATTATCTGGGTTATTTAATTTGACCTGTGGATGGTCTTGGTAACTGTCTGTCCCCTAAAAAAAAAGGACTGAAAAAAACTGAGCTACACACACTGCATACAGGCAAACACACACCTACGGGAAAATCTGACTATTTAAGGGGGAGGTCTCCACTAGCCACTGATCCCCTAATAGAACAGACCTTTCTCCCTTTAACTGGTGCTGGTATAAATCATGTTGCAGAATTAAATGATCCCTGCTAGAATTGGCTACTATCATAAAATGACTGTTTCACCCCAGGCTAAAGAGGGAGGGTATGTGAAATGTGAGTTACTGTGCCAGAGTAAGAGTGTACGTGTCTAATGTGCTTATTGTGAATGTGTGTGTGACTGTGGAAGAGGGAGTAGACACTATGTCTTTTTTTCTTATTCTGTGGTTTAGTTTAGCTGGTATCGACCACCATATCTAAGCCATGAAAAAGACAAATTAAAAGAACATTTCTTTAGAACAACATGATGTTAGCATCACATTTGGTTGAGTAATGTTAGTTATTGGTTTGTATCACACTAGCTGGGTTAACATAGAGCCTAATATTACGATTATAATCGGTTTAAAAGCCCAAACCGAATAAAAATGATGCTCCATATAAACTCCTTGATCAGAATAAAAAGGCCCAAATCGGTTGGAATTTTAATCGGTTGCAGAGGGGTGGTTCAAACCAATGACTGTATATATATATGGACAACGCGTCTCCATCTGCTCCCATTGTACGAAATTGATGCCAAAATAGCCCGTGATAGGCGCTGCCATCTTGCGATGGCTACGTCATATGGAGCCAGAGACTGCGAAGTAGAGATCGGCGAATGAAGCGGCCGTAGCCACTTCCGCTAACGCAAACACACTTAACTTCCTGAAAAAACAGCAAGGATCCCGCACGCCGGCGTGTTTAACATCAGAATAGCTTCTCTGTGTTGGTCTGAGGTTAACGTTCACAGGTATGGAAACTTCAATGACTGTAGTGATTGTTTTAGTTACGTTTCCACCCACGGATCGTCCTCCGCTCTGCTCACCCGGAACTGATTGGCTGCAGGAGCCGAATTTGTCAACAGAGCTGTCAATCATCATTTTGACAGCATCAAATAACCAATTAAAAATCTATGAAAAAAGTCTATGGTTTAAACCTTTGCACAAACCGATCAAATGAAAAATTGTACCATGTAAACTATTTGAACTGATTACGTCCAGACTGTGTTCTTCTTCCCATGCCTTTCATCTTGACATAAATGTGTGGTGATGTACATTTCACAAGACTGTGGCATCCAAGTTAAATTGGACAACCTCTAAGACCATATTTTTAATTCAAGCATTAAAAGAGACCTTAATATAATTGGATGGCTAAATGGAGGAAAAGTCAGAAACGTAGAACTCTTCGATATGTGTTTGATGTTAATGTATTTGTTTTGGCGTTTTGCAGCAGGTTTTTTTCATTTGCAGCGCGTTTCCGTCGTTGAATTTGTTTTGGACTTTAGCATGTGTTTTTTAATTTACATCGTTTCT
>NW_027211759.1:33080000-33187500 GCF_022749685.1 Semicossyphus pulcher | reverse complement strand
CTACAAGCGTGTGATTTCCCATCTAACAATTCTACTAAATTCACCATTAAATATTCACTTCAACAAATTTCAATTGATGTTGAATTACAAAGGTATTCTTGTAATTCTTCAACATCGAAACATGGGGCAGGCAATACCCTTTCTGTGATATCATATTTGTTTAATTACAAGGATGCTAAATACATAATACACTTTTAGCATAAAATTAAATGGCCATGTGTTTCGGCGATGGCCTTGTCCAGTAACTCGCCTTATCGGCCCAAATTCAGAAAATGTTTAGAGCCCCAAACGCTACAAGGTTAACGAGTTTCATGATTTGAAGAAAACGTAAACATGTTTTACCCATATGATCCAGACTATTGCTTTCATCCTCTTTTTAAGTTTATTTAAAAGCACAGGTTGAAATTACATGTCATAGTCGTTTCGGATTCATTAAACTAACAAATGCCCCTTTCTACCAAACAGTTCGTTTCCAGCAAGCTATCATTAGCTAGATGAATGTTTGTAGTGTCATTCAGACTAATCATAGTAGTAAATATAATCATATCATATTAAACGTATCACAGTAAAACATTAATTTCGCTGTCAAATTCAAGACAACAGAATTGTTCTATGACATTAAAACAAATAAATTGATTCACATTCAATACTCACACTTCGGTCGTCAGTCATGTTCTTGATAAAATGTGGTCTTCAGCTATCCAATGCAGGTGGTGCTGTCGCAAACTACAAGGGTCCTAGAATTGCGGTCCTGAATCTGCAGCCTCCGGCTCTGCAGACACATGCTACTCCAAAATTCGTCCCCATTCATTTGCAAGCGGCCGATTCGCTTCTCTCAAAGCAGGCTGAGATAGCGAAGCGCACCAAGCAAGCGGCGCCACTTTTTAACAGATTTTCTCCGTTATTATGTCATAATAATTCATTTTGAGAAAACGGTGGTATACTATTTAGTAAATAATCATCGTGATTTGTTGGCTTGATTGAAAACACTCCTCAATTCTCCACAATAATGACCAGCGAGGCTGTGCGGAAGCGAGTGCAGGCGAATTGGTCGCGTGCAGTGTGTCCGCACCCAGGCTGAAGCAACGTACGTTACTGACAGTGAGATGCACAGCAGTATCACCTATCAAACCGAACGGTATGCATGTTCAGGGCACCCCTTATTTAAAATAATTTAGAAACCGTACCTATTTCTAGACAGACAGACAGATATGAACATTTACTAGGGTTGAATAAAGTGTTACATAGGCTATAAAAGCAAACTTTATTAATTCATAGCCTATGATTAGTGGTCTTATTTCTGTTGTTGATTTTAAAAATCTAATCCTCACTTGAGATGAAAACAACATGAAAACATTTTCACCTACATAAAATTTCAAGTTTATAGGGTTTGACCAGTTTAACATCATGTTTACAATGATTTTAAAAAATAAATTTGTTGTGACTGACAACAGTGAAGCCACATGGTGAATAACACATCTGAAACTTCTCATCAGTTTTCTGGGTTGCAAAATGTTGAGGAGAACAGTTGGAACGTGATGACAATAAGCCAGCCATCTAATAATGTAAGAGAAATAATTTATATTGTGAAATATTGTAGCGTATTGTTGTTTTTATATGTTTTTTAACTACTCAGTAGTATTACAATTAAACATAACAATGTTTTGTGTTTACTTAAATAACCCTTCTTTCCAAATATGGCAAAAGCCTTGAATAAAAATATCGCAGAGAAATGTGTTTGTATTAAAAGCATAGAATAGTCGTAGCAGCTGGTACTATAAGCACTTATCGAGTCAACTTTCAGGTTGAATTTTCACCTTGCAGAACAGAGCTAGTTCATAGCAATTGTTGACAAAATGTCAACAGTGGGTTGGCAGATATAAGGGTATTTCTTTCTTTTTTTAAAAACATTATTTTTTGCCTTTAATTGATAGGACAGCTGAAGATAGACAGGAGATGTTAGTAGGAGAGAGTGGGGGATGACATGCACCAAGTAATCAGCAGACCGGGAGTCGAACCTGCGATCTGTGCGACGAGGACTGTGGCCTCTGCATATGGGGTGCCAGCTCTACCAACTGAGCCAAACTAGCACCCTGATAAAAGGGTATTTCCAGATTAATGAAAGAAAAAGCAAGCCTTCCCTCAATTGTTCCAACACAGGCTGAACCTCAGCTTTGAGTATGATAGCTCTACAATAGTAGAAAGGACAATTTTTGAAAACCTTGGTCATTTTTTATTATACGAACACAAAACATACCCTTATATTGTACTATTGACTATTGTCTCCTGTCTATAAGCGTTGTGTTTTTTTAAATAATGTATATATATTTATATATATATATTAATACTTTGTAATATATATTTGTATCCATAGGCCTGTTTAAAGTAGTTTTAGTTTTTAGTGTAAAAGTGACTGTTACCTTGTCCAACCTGTCCTTGTTTTTAGTGTAGTATGTCAATTTGCGTGTCTGTACATTGAGAGTTAAGAAAAAACGCAGTCAAATTCCTTGTACGTGCCCACATATTTGGCCAATAAAATTGATTCTGATATGGAACAATAAATTGCTTGTTTTGAACTGAGACAGCACCAGTATATCCTCAATTTGAATTTTTTTTTTTTTTAAAAGAACTTGAAAAAAAGAAAACATTTCTAGGAAGATGTAAACACATAAAAACATCACTTGACAATTAGAAAACGGTTGTGTACTGTTAGCGAGATCTAAAAATGACAATAATAATTTATTATTATGTATTATTATTAATAAAGTATTATGACTTGAAAATAAGGATGGGATGGTTTTGTTACTTTTCCATCATATAGAGGTCAATTAACCCTCTCAACTGAACATATAACCCCCCACACGTCCTTCGGCCTGCAGAATGGGGGAGTATATATATTATGAGGCAGACAGCACCATCTGCTGGTTGATCACTAGAAGAACAAATATAAACCTGTATAAAAAAATATAATTGTCACGTACTGTATATTTATGACTAATTTCAACTTAGTAAATGCATCAGCCAATGGGCCGAATTGCTAAGTGCTACTCATGGTGGATTCATGTTGGGCCTCTCTTTAAATAACTTAACAAAGAGTCGGTCTAGACCTGCTCTTTCTGTAAAGTGTCTCGAGATAACCCTGGTTATGATTTGGCGCTATACAAATAAAATTTGATTGATTGATTGATGGATCAGCTACTTCTAAATATACCACATGTACAACAAATTACAGCTTCTTAAATGTATGAACATATTTAAAATATACCTTTCTAGTTCTACTGTTTCTAAGTTCATTATTTTATATTTATTTCATTAACCTTTTTTATTTAATATTATTAGATTCTTTTTTAGCATACAGTGCATAGTTACATGTTACATTTCATTGTATTTTATAGCAAAGTCAAACCAAATATACCAATTTTTTTTCTAATTAATTGAAATTATTTTTTAGTTGGCACTGAGCTAACTAGTACATACAAGCTGTAAATGCTACATTGCAACCCATAGGATAGAAACAGCTAATACAGTAAATATTAGCACGTGCACAATTAAAATCTGTACACCAGTGGAAGGATTTGCTGTTGTAATATTTGTTTTAAGTGAATTCCACCTCTAAATTCAACCATACTGGTAATAATTTTTGATTCTCTTTTTCTACACATTACTCAACGAAACATCACATAGTCAGACTCAAATTTGAATCTAAATATAAATAGGCTCATCATCTCCCCAGCTTTCTTGAATTCATTTTATCAGAAAATTCAAATTCCACATTCAGTTTTCGCAATTCAAATTCAGCTCTGATACTCGAGTGCAGATTCACGACACACCTTTTTGGCCAATCAGCACCTATGTTTTTGACATTTTCCTCCACTACACGGAGCTTCCGGTAAAATGATATAGTTATATTTTTACTAATTGTATATTAACTGTTTGCGCTACATCAGCTTTGTTCAGTGAAGCTACGGAGGCAGCTTCCGCTGTAACGGGGAGGTGACACGGCCATTGTGGTGGGTTGTCACCGACTTCTTTGTTTCCTTCATTCCTTGTTTCCTTTATTCCTTGTTTCCTTCATACCTTGTTTGTTCCATCCTTCCTTGTTACCTTGATCATTCATTTTTTTCTATATTTCTTGTTTCCTTCCTTCCTTTTTTTCATTCCATTCTTCCTTGTTTCCCGCCATCCTTCCTTATTTCCTTTCATCCTTCCTTTATTCCTTGTTTTGTTCCTTCCTTGTTTCCTTCCATCCTTCCTTGTTTCCTTCATTCCATGTTTCCTTTATTCTTTGTTTCCTTCATTCCTGTTTGTTCCATCCTTCCTTGTTTCCTTCATCATTGATTTTTTCTATATTTCTTGTTTCCTTCCTTCCTTTTTTCATTCCATTCTTCCTTGTTTCCTTCCATCCTTGTTTTGTTCTTCCCTTGTTTCCTTTATTCCTTGTTTCTTTTATTCCTTGTTTCCTTCATTCCTAGTTTGTTCCAACCTTTCTTGTTTCGTTCCATCCTTCCTTGTTTCCTTTATTCCTTGTTTCCTTCCATTGTTCCTTTATTCCTGTTTCCTTCATCCTTGTTTCCATCCATCCTTCCTTGTTTCTTTTATTGCTTGTTTCCTTTATTCCTTGTTTCGTTCCATCCTTGTTCCTTTCTGTCCTTTCTTATTTCAATCATTCCTTGTTTTGTTCCATCCTTCCATCCATCCTTTATTCTGTGTTCCTTTCTTCTTTCCTTGTTTTGTTTATTCCTTGTTTCCTTCCATCCATCCTTGTTTCCTTTATTCTTTTATTACCTGTTTCCTTCTATCCTTCCTCGTTTCCTCTATTATTGTTTCCTTCCATCCTTGTGTCGTTCCATCCTCGTTACCTCCTCTTTTCCTTTCCATCCTTCTTTGTTTCCTTTAGTCCTTGTTTCCAGTCAACCTTTGTTTATTCCTTCTGTCTTTTCATTCTTCCTAATTTCCTTCCATCTTTCCTTCTTTCCTCCCATCCTTCCTGATTTCCTTTTTTCCCTGTTTCCTTCCATCAATCATTGTTTCCTTTATTACTTGTTTCCTTCCATTTTTCCTTGTTTCCTTTATTCCTTGTTTCCTCTCAGCTTTCCTTGGTTGGAAGACGGAAGATAACAGGCTTAATAATCTAGCTGATTCAGCTGAAGCGATTAATGAGTTTGTCTTCATCTGTCAGTGGTTTAAACTTCTGTGAATTGGCTTTGTATGCACGCATGAAAACCCTAACCCTAACCCTGCCTCACTTTCGTTCGTAATCGGGTCTGACGTTCACGAGTTCTCCTTACCAATGACATTGTCATTTGATAAATACAGCCCTCCTCCCAAAGGCTATTGGCGCATGCTAACATCAATCTTTCTGGTTTTCTAAAAGGAAGAAGGAAGGGATTGGGAAGCCGCAAGCAGAGCAGAGTCAGACGCAATTCTGTTGGACTTTAACATCAAGCGAGAGAGAATTTAATGAACAGCAGGAACGAATCAATGCGTGGAATTGAACGGATCATTAACTGCACTAAAAGATGAGTTCTTTTTGAACTAAAAGAAACATCTCTAACTCAAATGCATTTTATTGAAAAAGCATACTGTTCTGTTTGGTGCTGTAGTACAAATAAGGGCTGCAAGTTTGACAGAATTAACAATTAAATATAAATTACAATAAATACATTCTGGAAACATAAAAGTGCCTCGTTGAAATCAAAAAGCTATATGCTTTGCTTGTTGTGGGGAATGTTTGCTGTTGGTTATGAGCTGTACAACTGCCAAATGTGTCAAGACTGATACAAAATCTCTCTGAGTGGGGCAAAGTTATCTTTCGATGGTCTTGTTTCTTAGTTAATAAGTGAGTAAATAGGAGTCTGTAAACATCACGGAAACGGCTTGAATGTACAGTTTTCTAGTGTAATTAGTAAAAGTAAGCCATTGATATACGGTGTGGTTTTGGTTTTCTCGTACTGTAATGTTAGCGTTTATAGGAAATTAATTAATTAATTTTAAAAAACTGATTCAATTTGTCAAATTAGCCCATTGTTTTCATTCCTATTTTCTACGGTATGAAAAATTTAACTACTTTATAAATAGAAAAAATAATTGGGTGGGGCCTCTGGGCCTCTGGGGCGAAACTACAAAATTTTGAGTCACTACGGCCTAAACAGATGAAATCTCACTCTGAGCTTTTGATGAAACTTGAGAGGTCTGTGTAACACTAGCTATTTAATTGAGTTGAGTCAACCGAAAACTTTTGCATCTAAAAGTGTATTCCTCAGCCGCGCAAGAGTCCGCCATCTCATTTGAATTGGCACGCAATGCATTTAGGATAGGTTGGGCTGCGAAGGATGCACCTGATTGATCCTTCTGTGGCAAGGTTGGTGGAAACACTGAGACTGACAGACAGACTTGAACCCAAGGAAGTGCTCTGCAAATCTTTAATTACTATTCTTTTAAATTATTAAAGCACACAGATTACTAACTTAGGAGGCAGAGACGTGTTTTCAAAAGAAATATTTTACTGAATTAATCAAAGATAAAAACACTAAATAAGATGAGACTGGAGCTGTAAGGAAGGCAAGTTAAAAACTATATCAAACTAATGAGAAGTAAAATGATTTTTTATTATTACAAAATCTAAAACGGTCTAATACAAAGGTAAAATATAACGTGACTGTAAGATACTTAAGCTGCCAGCCCCAAAATTAAACAAAACAAAACTGAGCTGAGGCCACTATTGGAGAGGCAGACTACACTGGAGAGTGCAGCGGTGCTACCACTTACTCACCTTTTGTGAAACACAGCCAACCTCAAAGCAATCCCCATGTCGTGTC
Organism: Semicossyphus pulcher; assembly: GCF_022749685.1. Taxonomy (NCBI): domain Eukaryota; kingdom Metazoa; phylum Chordata; class Actinopteri; order Labriformes; family Labridae; genus Semicossyphus; species Semicossyphus pulcher. The sequence goes on along the minus strand of NW_027211759.1, from coordinate 33,180,682 downwards.
AGAAAAGGCCTCAGACCAAGGGCCAGGTGAGGCCTGGGCCTCTCCAAACACTGACAATTTAAACTCTATATGTATCTAAAATCTGGATACAAAAACCTATTAAAAAGTAACTGAAGTCACTCAAAAATGAGATGAGAAAAAGTAGGATCTGATGCAACAAGGTTTATTGAGTCCAAAACAGAACTACAATAAAACCAGAATCGAAGCCCGGGCAATAGAGACTGAATAAGCATTCACAGAGCGTGGTCTTATGTTCCCTAAGGATGCCCCGCCTGATGCGCGCTCATAGATGCACAGAAACTCCCATTTTTTAATGTCACATCTCGTCTCAGATTATTTTTAACTGTGTCAACGAAACTGACCTTTTATCCATTAGCTGTTTGGTTTCGGGGTTGTCTGGTTTCTACTTGTGGAAAAAAACCCTGCTATTGTCTGAAAAACAGCTGACTTGTGACAGTTATCTCTGACCAAAGGTCAGAATGTATTTTAAAAAATCACAAATCACATCACATTGATTTCAGTCATTCTACTTGATATATGTTTTAGCATATTGATTTCAACAAACAACAAATCAAAACCATGTATCATGTAGGGATGGGTATCGTTAAGATTTTAACGATATTACTACTCTTTTCGATACTGCTTAACGATGAGTAAAAACAAAAGAAATTAAGAACAGAATTAAGATTGCTTCATTTTCATGAATGTAACATTGACAAAACAAACAGCAATTTTTAGAACAGATCACTATTATAGACTCAAATGTTGTGATGATGGTAAATGCTAAATGTACTGTACATACAGTACTGTGCAAAAGTTTTAGGCAGTTGTGGAAAAAATGCTGTAAACTAAGAATGCTTTCAAAAATGGAAGTGTTAAAAGTTAATTTTCATCAATTAACAAAATGCAGTGAATGAACAGAAGAGAAATCTAAATTGAATCAATATTTGGTGTGACCACCCTTTGCTTCGAAACAGGATCAATTCTTCTAGGTTCACTTGCACAGAGTTTTTGAAGGAACTCGGCTGGTAGGTTGTTCCAAACATCTTGGAGAACTAACCACAGATCTTCTGTGGATGTAGGCTTCCTCAAATCCTTCTGTCTCTTCATGTAATCCCAGACAGATGTAGCGTTAAGGGGTAGCAAGATTAATAACTAATTAATAGCAAAAGGATTTAGGTTTACCTTAAATTCAGTGTTGGACGCCACCCAATTTTGACAAAACAGGGAAAACTTATAATTAGTTATTAATGACTTTAGGCTCATGATCTCAGGGTTGCTACGAGGTTCTTGGACATGGTGTACAGTGACTTTACCATTTCATACACACACAAATCACATGGATCAAGGTCTTTATAAATGAGAGGTTTATTTAACTACTTCTAAGTGGAATATGAATGAAGAAATAAACAGGGACAATGAATACGACGATGAACAATACATGAATGACAACGGACCACATTGTAGAAAGCATCGGTGACTGGTTTCTTTGATGTTTTAGAATTAAATGGGATTTAATTACTAATGGCATCGTTCGGCAGTTGAGAGTTTAAAAGGGCACCAAGGAAGATTGTGAAGCAATTTAAAAGTAATTCTAATTTTAAAAGATTTAGGTTTAGGTTTAATGTTAATTCATCCTAGTTAATTTAGCATCAAGCATCAACACATGGGAGATGCAATTGTATCACCTGATGATCTTCTGATGGGTGTGGCAGCAGGCTCTCTTTCGTCCCTCGTGGCCGATTCAGCTTGAATCGGGTTTCTCCATCTCTCTCTCTCTCTCTCTCTGGCTCAGCAGGAAGCTGAATCTTCTTCATCTTCAGCCCCCTTTCTCTGGCTGGTTTGAAATCTGTGGCAGTTTTGCCAGACGTCGTTCGGGAGTGTCTTTTGTGCAAAGTCTCCTTTAAAGGTTGCTGGATTCGGCTTTTTCAACACGCTCAGTGCAGCACAGGATCAGCATGGTGATACTGGCGGCGTTCTGCGGCCCAGTACACAATAAGGCCGTTCTTGACGGCTCAGGACTTCAGGAGAGGTTCAGGCTGCATGAGCTGACAGCAGAACCTGGGACAGGCCATGTGGCCAAAGAGAACTCAGAGGAGTCAGGAACAAGAGCAACAGGAGAAGAACAACCGGCGAAGGCCCAACAGGGGAAGAGGAACCGAGAGGAAGTTGCTTGGAGCTCTATAATCTTGGGACCAGAGGGGTCTGGTCTCTGTGGTCCCTCTCTAGCCACACACATGAGGAGAAGGCTCTGAGATTGAGATTATGTCTTTTAAAGCATTAAAATCAATATTGCCTACTTCACATATTTAATTCTTCCATATTTAAAAGTTGGGCTCTGTCAACTACAGAACTTTACCAAACACTTTATATTAATTGTTGAATAAAACCTGTTGAAAAGGGATTAGATGAACTAAACAATTAAACAATGAGGTTAATGGCAACATCCATTATGACGACAAAAAGTATATACATGTACACGTACATGTCTGCATATGCACAGGTAAACCTTTCTGCACATCACATGAATGGATCAAATGATATCACTTGTCCACATGTGGTCTTCCTTTGTTAGCAGACAGACATGAGGAGGAGGTGTGATCAGGATGAGGAGAACTGCAGTTTCAGATTCACGTTAAAACAATTTTCACAGTATTAAAATACGTTAGCTCCGCATAACATTACTTTAAGTACATTTCAATTGCATAGGAGAATCAGTCACTTTAGTCCTTATATTCTCTGCAGAAAGGATGTGTCTGCATGTGAGTTATCTTCTCTGGAATGTGAGAAGGGTCGTAAACTTGGGGGATGGTTGGTACCTAAATTGACCATTTGTACCAGCATTCTTCTTCAGACTCTGCATGTGTCTGTTCCAATGATCAGAATACTAAGATGCAGAATTAGGGTCAAGGTGAATCACGCTACACAGACTTGAAGATGTTGAGATCAGGGCTCTGTGGGGGCCTTACCATCACTTCCAGGACTTCTTTTTCTTCTTCACGCTGAAGATAGTTCTTAATGACGTTGGCTGTATGTTTGGGGTTGTTGTCCTGCTGCAGAATAAATTTGGGGCCAATCATACGCCTCCCTGATGGTATTGCATGATGGATAAGTATCTGCCTGTATTTCTCAGCATTTGAGGAAACCATTAATCCTGACCAAATCGCCAACTCCATTTGCGGAAATATAGTCCCAAACTTGCACAAAACCTCCACCATGCTTCACTGTTGCCTGCAGACACTCATTATTGTACCGCTTTCCACCCCTTCGGTAAACAAACCACCTTCTGCTACAGCCAAATATTTCAAATTTTGACTCGTCAGTCCAGAGCACCTGCTGCCATTTTTATGCACCCCAGTTCCTATGTTTTCGTGCATAGTGGAGTCACTTGGACTTGTTTCCATGTTGGAGGTATGGCTTTTTGGCTGCAACTCTTCCATGAAGACCACTTCTGGCCAGACTTCTCCGGACAGTAGATGGGAGTACCTGGGTCCCCATATGGAAAAGAAATAGATACATTTTACGAAATGTTTAAATCTTTTATCTGAGACTTTTAAGTAATATGCATGACAGTCAAACCAGATACAAGATCCATAGTACATTTTTGTAATATGAAACACATAATTTGGAAACTTACAAGAACTACATAAGAAAGTAATACTCTTAGTAGAGATGTGTAATATCAAACTTACATGAGTTTGGCAACCGGCAAGTATTATTATTATAAAACCGTACAAAAGATAAGACATACATGACAAATTCAAATGAAATAAAAATCCTAATCTTAAAATAAATAAAAAAAACAGAGAGATGAGATATATATAAATATGCTGCTTTTCTCAAAACCCAAATTGTCTTCATGGGGGAAGATTTTATAAGCAATTACATTCAATAAAATTATTTTTATTTACACAGATTTTTAAAGTTCCTGTGTATGGAGCAAGTCCCGATGTAATGTATACAATATTTTAGAGTGGCCTTTTTTGTGGCCAGCCTAAGGCGCACCTGTGCAACAATCATGCTGTCTAATCAGCATCTTGATATGCCACACCTGTGAGGTGGATGGATTATCTCGGCAAAGGAGAAGTGCTCACTAACACAGATTTAGACAAATATGTGAACAATATTTGAGAGAAATAGGCCTTTTGTGTACATAGAAAAAGTCTTAGATCTTTGAGTTCAGCTCATGAAAAATGGGAGCATAATTATTTTATTATTATTATTGTAGCTTATTTATTCATAATATATATTTGATTTAAAGTCATGATATGTATTGTTTTTGTTTTTGTATACATCCCTTATCTATTGATATTTTCTCTCATGTATTGTGTGATTTTTTAAATATATATATTTTTTTTTAAGTTATAGGATTTTTCAACACGTGCATCATACGTACGTTAGACACCTGAGATCTCCTCTGTCTTAGTTCATTGAGATCATCTCAATCCCCCATCCCACCCCACCCCACCCCTTATAACAAGTTACAAAATTTTAGGTAGCATACAGTATGTCGCTGCTACACCACCATGCGCATGGTGATAACATACGGTATGTCAACACCGCCGCAACGTCTCCATCAGGTACAAAGTAAGAATGGAACCAGGAATCAAGCGGTTCACTGTAAAAAATGATTTTTTAGGGTAGTAAATAACATCCATGCAAATTGTGTAAATTACACTAGAAGTACATAAGTCAGCAAGTAAATTAATTGAAATGAGTAAAGTTTACCTGCATTACCTAATTTTCAACAGTAACAAATGCAACCCAAAATAACATACATAATAAAATCTACCCAAAGATACATGCGTTACAGGGATAGCATCTGACAGAAACTCTTTGTATTTAAAGAGACGACCTGCTCTGTGATGATGGTGTACTGAATATCATCACGGCTGTGATTATCTGCGGCACTCGGCCGCACGACCGAATCACAACCGTGATGATATTCAGTTGGCCCACATCACTCCCTCTCATGTGATAGCCTACTGCTTAAATATTTATAGGGTAAAAGCCAAGCCCTTATCGTGATCATGTTCAGATTGATTTTTAAAAACACAGCAATTTTTTTTATTTTTTTCTTACTTTTTTATTTTAAATGGCGATTGTTGTGATGATTGTTAAATTTTAAATACCTTAGTTGTATTCCATCCAACATCAGTAAAGGCTGTGTCATATTACTTACCCGTTTGCGTGTGCTGTAGAGGGCTCGATTATTACGTCATGTTTGCCCCACCTAATACAGGAAGAAGAGCTAGGTTAGCTGTAACCCACCAGAGGATGGTAACGACGTCAATGTACAATAGTTTTCTAGGATGAAACAACGCCTTTATTCTGTTGTAGACTATGTTTGGCGCTGGTGACGTGAATATATCTGCAACCGTTTTTATACCGCTTCTGCTGCGATATGAAGGAGTAGCTTTGTCTTTGTTATTTTTGACAAAGTCGTTTTGTTCAGACTAAAGCTAACGTTTCCTAAATACTTTGAACTTAACAGCCAACACGTCCATCTCTCTGCTGGGCTGCCGACGTCGAGGTTAGTAACCTTACCACAGTCTAGACTGCAATAACAGCCACAGTATCACGATGCTATGTTCTGTTTACCGATGTCGTGTTCACCACCTCAGTATTTTTAGCATTGACTGGCTCTCTGACATTTTATCCCCTCATCTACTGGACAAGTTGATGCCATAATCTGTATAAAAACAACAAATCTTTCCTTTTTTGTACTGTCACAATAATTCTTAACGCACTACAAACCTGCTAATTGATGTAGCAAAAGTGCATGTCGAGCCAGTAAAAGATTTTTCTACATGTAACAAATATGTAATATGTAGCCTATCCTATCACTGGAAAATTTTCGGACTTCAGCATTTTACAGCGCTTGTCATGACCAACCTGCACATTGCATCTTGAAACATCGACTGTTATCTTGCAGACCTTATGTCAAAAAAGGGAGACCATCTGGAGTGTGGAGGAAACAAAGAGTTGAAGGAGGAAAGGATGCAAGATGCTTCTGAGGAGACAGTGAGGAGGAGGGAACGGGCAAATACACCAAGCCCCAAGAGAGAGAAAACTCCTCAAGGTGACAACCAAGTTGATTTAACAGAACAACAGAATAAGAGTGTCATACACACAAAAACCAGAAATGGGGTGTTAGACTTAGAAAACCTTGCATACGCACATCTGGTGGCAACATTTTCTCTATAAATCACAATAGCCTGCGTGATGCCTGCCCAGTAAGCATTAAAAAGTTTTTCCAATACGTCAGTCAGACAATTATGGAATTAATGAATAAACAAATCAAATAGGCAGTAGGCTACTGTTGCCTACTGTTTGTCATTTTTGCTAATCGTATATCCTATCCGGGTCAAAATGATAAGAGGATGATTTTTATCACAGAATTATTTTCCCCTTCTTTATTTCTCTTGCGGATTACCATCTAATTCACATTTGTAGCATAGCCATTGATAAAGTAATAAAACGGACAGCTTGCAATTTACTTACACTCAGTTGCACTGTGGTGGTCCTCTCCTCCGAGCCGCTGGTCAGAGACAGAGCATCACGCTCCACTCATGTAAATACTGCTTTGACAGAGCAGGGACAATAATTATGCACTGTAAAAGTCCTAAAACGCTAGCAGAGCGGGCATACAAGGGCATTCAATTCACTGAGCAACAGCGATGTGAGTTCAGGAACACTTCACTTCAAGTGCATACAACTTGCGCATGTACACTCAAACACATGGTGATTTTATATTGGGAGAAAGGGCAGGAACAGTTGTTACAGTGGCAGCTCAAAAATCCCCTACAAATAAGTAAGAAGAGAGTCTACGCATATCACAGCTTTAAGTAGCAGGCTAGAACAGTTAAAACATTTTTCTTCATGTTGTGATGTATTGAAAGATACAAACGTGAACACTGTATGCGGGCTGATCATTATTCAATGATTAAACAGCATTCGTATAGGAACTATTTTGTCCCAAACTTAATAGCTGTTTACAGACTGGGTGAGCACAGAGTGGGCTAAAACTCACAAGAGGCCTTGCAATACTTCACTAACTGTTTAGAATTGTGTTGGCAAACTCACTGAAATTTATAATAATACATTTCTGTGAATATGATTAATGAATTATGGCATTAAAATGTGTCTAAAGCCACCAAATTTGGTCTTTTATGGCCAAAGTTTTTGTCTGGGGTCAACACCCCCCTCCCCTCCAGCTGGCTACTTTTTCCCACTGGCTGACTACTCCATATAGTGTGGAAAGCCCTGTCCACCTCAAAGAAAAGAACCTGATAATCATGGCTAATTACAAGGAAAAGTACTAATATATACTGTATATATGCTGGTTTTAATGTTTATGATAACATAGATCTATAATTAACAGGTAATATTAGGTTAAGTGAAATTATATGTGTGAGAGGCACCTTGATTCCAAAACCGTTTGTGGCGTTGCAACACCATTGCCTTGTAGGCCACCATACTTATCTGATACCTATCACTTACAGTAACTGACAAACTCAGTCTGTCCTCAGCAGTTCGTTAATTGCAGGAACATGAGAATTAAAAAAAAAAAAGCTACTTTAAAAAGAGGGTGAGAAACATTGATCTTGTAGGCAAAAGTACCAGCCTCATTAGCATATCCCCTCAGTTGTTTGCTAGTTTCATATATAAAGACACACACCATATCTGTCTTTATAAGCTGCGAGGTTCTTTTCAAAGACGTATAAAATCCAGGCTTAATTATTATCAGTAAATGGCTTTTTGTAATTTACAATACATTTATCATTACTTTCAATAACATGTCAAACATTGGCCTTGGTTTTGAGAGTGAAAGTTTGATTATTAAATGGTAACAAAAGATATATTTGACTTATTGTTATTGTCATACATGGAATATATATGTTAATGAAATTTTCATAACATAAATCATGATTGAAAGGCAAAGCACACATAGCTCTCCAAAATCACACCTTTTGAAAAATCAATGTCTAGTATACCCAGAATTCAGCTCAAGCTTTCTTTGCCTCAGGTAGTGCCATGAATACATTTCTCTATTTGCACAACTGCGAAACATTGCTGACCCCTTTAATACAGCATAATAATATAGTCAAGTCAAACTATATATAGCACATTTCAGACACAGGGCAACACAATGTGCCTCACATGAAGTGAAAAGGCAATTGAAACATTATCACAAAAGTCATACTTCTACTTCAGAGCAGAAAGAACAAAATGAAATAAATATAAAGTCAACTATCAATATCTCAACTCTCACACACACACTCTTATATATTTTATGGATTAAAATTGTGTAAGACTTTTGTCATGTCTTCTAAATTTTGAACTCTTACACTTGGACGTGTCATTTTGTAAAAATATATCTTTTAATGATGGACTTTCTTCCCACACAGCCAGTCCTCCCAGGTTTCTCTCTGTGGAGGAACTGATGGAGACAGCTAAAGGAGTCACCAACATGACTTTGGCTCACGAGATAATAGTCAACCATGCTTTTCAAGTCAAACCTGTGGAGCTGCCTGAAGGGAGGTGAGAGTTTAATTGGATACAGTAATTGTTCTTTGAGTGCTCTTGAATGTTTTTGAATTAGTTCTTTCTTGCTGTAGAAGTAACTCTCTGTAATGCCCCTATACAGTTTGGAGCGCAGAGTGAAGGAGATTATGCACAAAGCATTCTGGGATTGTTTGGAGGCTCAGTTGAAGGAGGATCCACCAATTTATGGACATGCCATTAAACTGCTGGCTGAGATTAAAGAGGTGAAGCAGAGATTTCTTTTAATTAAAGACCTCGTCCCGTGAAAATCAAGTGTTGAACCCACCAAGGACAGGCTGAACAACATGTTTTCAGATTGGCAGGGTTTGAGACGTCATAAACCTAAGGAGCCAGTCCCGTTAATAGAATTGGTGACACTATGCATATTATTATGTGCAACCTATGGCAATCATTTCGGCGATGCACGAGCCAGCTGTAACCGTCATTGTTATTTTTGGGAACTCACTACTGACTACTAACATTACTACTACTAATTACAAAATTTCAAGCTAGCTACGTTTGAACAAGTTGCCAATAAACGATGGCAGAGATGTGTTTTGTTTTCGGCTGTAATTTTAAGAAAGGAGAAATGTAGTACATAGTGGGCAGGGACTATGCAGATTTGGTAAATTTGAATGAGGAAGAAGGAGGAGGTGCCTTGGGAGGATTTTTACAAGGTAATTAAACGTATTTTGCAGAAAAAACAGACACAGTTTGTTATTTCAGTGAGAGCATTTTATATGTCTTAAAACATGACTGGAGCTGGTCTTTAAGGAAATAAAGTAGCTTGATGACACAGCAAACATGATGTTAGATTTTGGCTGCCACTGTCACTCTGTGGATATGATCCTGTAGTTGTTTGTGTTATAGGAAGGTCATGACTGCCCTACTTTACCTATTCTGTGCAAATACTATAATTCCTGTCTTTCCTTTCCTGCCTGTCTTTAATCATCTTACCCTTCCCAGACGCTGCTGTCTTTCTTGCTACCAGGCCAAGGTCGCCTGCACTCCCGTATCGAGGAGGTGCTGGACCTACCTCTTATACACCAACAGGCTGACAATGGAGCGCTTGACATCAGTCAACTGTCCCATTTCATCGTTGGTATGATGGGCTTGCTGTGTGCCCCATGCAGAGATGAGGACATCAATAAGCTAAAGGAGATCACTAATATTGTTCCTCTACTTAAGTAAGACAGAGTCAAGACAGAGACTAATATTAGTTCTGTATGATCATACATCATACATCATATCATACAGGATAATACGAAATAAGCTAGCAATTCCCTTAAATTAATAAAGTCTTATTTAGGGATTGTACAGGTTTTTATGGAGTGGGGTTGTACGAGGTACTTATCAATAGCAAGTATATTACGTAGAGCAGATGGCTGTCAGCCCAGCTCCTGTTTAGAGAAGCCATCCAGAGTATCTGCTTAGTCACTTAAATAGGTTATACATATAAAAAAAAACATATCAGTTTAAGTGTACAATTTTTTTAAAAATATAATCACTGCTTTACCTTGATGTCAGACAGCCCTTTGATCTGATCCTAAGAAACGATCTATGGTGTAATACATTGCACCGCATTCGTATCATTACATAACCATTGTACGGGGAAAACATAGTCCTGAAGGAAAGGGCTGTCTGACCTAATGAAAATTGAACTAAAATGAACTTTGACTTGGAATTTCAAACCTGTTTCGTACACACTGAGAGAATAGAATTTCATTACATGTAATATCTCTCTTTCTGTCTGTGTCTTCCTTTGCCATCCTCCCTCGAAGGACAATTTTCTCTGTCCTGGACATAATGAAGATGGACATGGCTAACTTTGCTCTGAGCAGCATCAGGCCTCATCTGATGCAGCAATCAGCTGAGTACGAGAGAAGCAAGTTCCAGGATTTTTTTGAGAAGCAACCCAGTAAGGAATATCTATCCCATTAAATGAGTCATATTATATATTATTTTTGCTGAAACAATTCACAATAGACTGACATACATAGATACATGGAATAATCTGTTCTTCTTTAGATGCCTTAGACTACACCGAGAAGTGGCTCGAGAACTCATTGAAATGCCTGAGAGAGGCCAGGGCAATTGATTCTAATGCTGCCTCATCTGAACCTCCTTCACTCAGCACACTTACTGTCCATAATCATGCCTATCTACTCTTGCTGAAGTGGGACCATGCCTCAGACCCATTCCCAGAGGTAAAGACTGTCAAAACAGAAACCTGTCACTATCATTAGTTGCATATCTTTTGAAATGTATCTCTCTTGTGTTTGTTGCGGCGAGCATAAACTGTATCATTCTTCCCCTCCTGTCTCTAGACAGTGTTGATGGATCAGGTTCGGTTTCAGGAGATGCAGCAAGAAGCTGAGAAGTTAGTTCTGCTGTCCTCTGTGCTCCTCATTGTCTACACATCCACAGGGGAAGCTATCTCAGGCTTGCCAGGGCTTATCGAGACTCTTAAAAACACTGTCAATGTCATGCTTGCAAACATGCACACACCGTGAGTACAAGTGTTCAATTGTTAGACATATGTTATTTAAGTTTTTTATTACTTGTTTTATAAGTTATTGAAAAAACCCATGTCAAGGGACATAAAAGCATCATGTAGAAATAGAATACTCGTTTTGTACAGTCATGTTCAATAATAACTCTAATCTATCGATTGAAAGTTGGAGGAAATCTTTCTTTCCATTTTTTGAGGTATAAGTGTTCCAGTTATGAATGTAGTAAAGGCTGTTTTTGCTGTGTTGGTCTTGAGGTACCGTGCCAAAAATAGCTATTATGGCTTCACTGACTTTCTTCCATTTGATTAAATATCGATTGCCAAAAATCAATTAATGCAAGACTAATCCATTTTTGGACCAAGTATCGATGTATCTGTCTAGGGTTTAAACACAGTGTTTATTGCTAGAGGGGCATTGATTGACTATTGTTATTGAATAAAAAGACTTGTTAACTGTACAAAAAAACCTGTGTTTAACAACTGGGTTCATTAACTTGTCATGCTGACATAGAGACAGCATGGCAAGTTCAGTAATTGTAACCATTTTATGCTGCTAGAATATGATGAGTTAAACATAGTTAAACACAACATAGCACAGGTATAAGCAGTAATAATATTGACAGAGCCTAAATGTGATTGCGATAATGATGAACTATTCTAGGAAAGCACAGTAAGCCTGGAAATGTGTTCATTTAATTGAGTCCTTAAGCTTTCATTTGCATGGTCTAATTTAATGCTAGACTTAGTTTGGAAAAACATGGCACAAAGTTTTCTACACCTGGACTTTATAAGGCAAAATTATGCCACTGTTAAGCTTTTGTTGCCACCAAGTGACCAAGAAAGTGAAATCCTATAGTACATCTAACATTAGTTTAACACCTTGAAACAAGTTGTCTTGGTATACTTACATACTTCTTTATTGCCTGTTCCAAGGTCTTTTATTGTACAGGAGGCCTTAGCTACCATTGGGGAGAAGCTGTGCGTTGACCTGAGTCAGTGTCTAAGCCAACATGGCTACTCTCCGTTCTACGCTGAACAGCAGAACACATTGAGGGGACAAATCTCAGCCATCATCCAGCCAGACAACATAGTCCACAAGCTTATTGGTAAGAATGCTGACACATACAAGGATTTTTCGATGCTAGGTTCATACTTCACATCTCAGCAACCAGTGTGTCTCACTGACTTCTTGATTTTTATCTTTCTAGACGCGCAACTGCTACTATCCTAAAGGATACTAGGGCTGATAATTAACCCCCCCTTAGATACTGTAGTTAACACAAGTAGGCTTGCATTGTTGGGGTGCAATGTTCTAGAGGGGTAATAGGGCACTATGAGCTCTTTAAGATATGAGGGTTTGTAGGTGAGAAGAAGGATTTTAAATTCTATTCTACATTTGACAGGAAGCCAGTGCAGAGAAGCTAATATTGGAGAGATATGATCTCTTTTCTTAGTTTTTGTCAATACATGTGCTGCAGCATTTTGGACCAGCTGAAGATTCTTATTAGGGCAGCCTAATAAAGGTGTATATCACTGTAAAGTGTTATAAGATAACTGTAACTATTGTGCTAAATAGATTAATATTTATTGAGTGATTTTTTTTTATGCAAAGAGATAGAGCTATCTGTCTGGACGTCGTAGTTCAGTGAGGCAGCCGTAATTTGGCCTGCAGTTTGCCTGAGGTGTTATGAGTAGGAGTAAAGCAAACAGCGTCTGGTTGACTATGTGGTTAATGTTCACATTTGTTTTGCAGTGACCAAGATGTCCTTTTTTCTCTTCCCCTCTCTTTTCCTTTTCTTTCAGACTTGCGGGTTCAGAGCTATCTCCTTGCTTCCATTGAGTCCAGTCAACATAAGACCCCTCTTCCTCTCCCAGGAGGTCTGGCTCCAGTTAGCAGGGAGCTAAAGGAGCTTGCTGTCCGCTTCAGTCGCCTGGTCAACTTCAACAAGCTTGTCTTTTCCCCATTCTATCAAAAGATTCTCCACAAAATACTGAGAGCAGTGGAGATTCCCAGCACAGATACATGAACACAGAAATGTGTTTTCCGTTTCAACTTACTAACATTAAATATTAAGAGAAAAGGGTGTAGGAAGCTGATCGTTATTCAGAGAATAAAGCCAGCTGTCCAGAATTTGCACCTTAAACCGATATAATAATCAAAAAACACTGGCTACCATCCTAGCTACATTATATAACAGTTCTGCTTATTTATTAGGTAATGTTGAATATTTGAAATTATATAATTTCCACGCAAAAAAAAGAGTCAAAAATAACAAGGATTAGGTTGTTTATTTATCAAGTGTCCAAAGAGAAGTGAAGTTCTCCTCGCCAATAGTTCTCACTCCTGGGCCACACTGCCTACCTCTACCTGTAAGTGATGGCTACCTTGCTGATTTGCTGTGGCTGACATCACACGTGAAACACACAGACAGTGCTTCTGTTGCAGCGCTTCTGCAGAGCTGCTATTCAAAATTGAGTAGTTTAGATAGTTTCATTTTTTTTTATCATAACATTCATTTATGTTTAGTTAAGACAGGAATCTTAAACTGATACGTAGTGTTGTGTAGTGTTGAATTTAACAAAATCATATTTTTTTTCTCCTGTGTGTACCATTCTACACATATAGAAATTGAAACAGTAGTGAAAGGTCTAATATTGCTAGGATCATGTCAATATGAGTATTCACAGATCATTTTACTTACATTTTAGCGGAAAACCAAGCATTACATGTGGAAAAAAAGGCAATACCCCTAATGATGCAATGCAACATCTTGATATTACGTTAGAGCATCTCTAACCTGTTGGCATGGACACCAAAATAAAAAGCAAGAGGTTCCATGAGGCACACTTTTTGTACAGGTAGGCAGTGTGGCCAAGGCTTGCTGCCTTAGGGCCTAGCAGTATTTTACATGACCCCTCTCTCTAACAATATTTAGAGCTCCATAACTTGCCAGGAGAAGAAGAGACATGGGCAAACATGGGCAAACATGGGCAAGTGGTATAGTTAAGAATTGTTTACCATTTTGGGGTATAAGCTTGTTTTCTTTCTTGTCTAGAGTTATATGAAATTATCAATTACAATCGCATGTCTCTATTCTTAATAAACGGCTACAGCTAGCAGCCAATTAGTGATCACACGGATGTTTTTGTTTTTATATATGAAGATTTGCCATGGTCTCATTTGAGAGAATTTCGTTGCTTCTCCAAAGAAGTGGGGACATTTCCCTCATTGTGTAAGGCGTATGAGATAACAGGTGCTGTGGTTTAAAGGGGTATAGCATCATCTGGGTAAGCAACTAAGTTACCAGTTATTTTATTATGGTCTGGGTTACTTTTCAGTTCTGATTGGCAGAAGGGTATCAGTTAACTTGTGAGAATTGGACACCTATCAAGAAATTCTGGTAAAACTGTTACATGTCAGCCTGTATCTAAAACAAGTAACCATAGCAATAGAGACTTAGTCAATGCCTCTGTCTACACTGTTTAGACTGTTTACTCGTGCAACTCGTCTACTTATTTGGCTGGTAAGCTAGATGGTCTTGTTGTTTAACATACAGTAAAAACAAATAACTTTACTATTTTGAAGATATCAACCATACTTAATGTTATTGACTTTGAATCTGGCTAGCATTCAGTTAGCTTTCTGGCTCATAGCTGAGCCAAAGCACTGTATGAGCTGAGCCACGGATGACGTTACCAAGTTGTAGCTAAGACCCCTTCTGTTTACTGTACCACTAAACAATGGTTCCTTTGCATTAAACCCTATGGGATGGGAATGACATTTACAGCCCTTCAGGCGTTACCAGGGAAATAGTCATAGCTTGTTTTTAAACTTATATTTTGATTGCAAAACACACGTAAAAATAAAGTTATGATGTCATTTTTTTGTCTTTCGCAAGTGACAGTGGTATAAGCGGGGTAATGCCCTTCGAGGTGTCGATATTGAGGTTTTATGGAAAAATGTAATATGACTTTGTCGGGCGTTATCCATTTCATCAAGTACTCCATAGACAAATGTATTCTCAGAGAAGGCTTGTGCATGTATTGCCCGACAAGCATATCCTTTCAAGTTTTAATGGGCAAAACACCTCAGTAAGTTTGCTTACATTCAGACTGAGATGCATTTCCTTTCCTAGTTTAAGATTGTTGATAAAATGCCATTACTTAGGAATTAGAAACAAATATGCATCACTCATATTTTTTGGCTTCCACTGCTGTCCAGTTGTACAGTAACAGGTTTCAGTACTCGGCAGTTTTAGTAATACTGTAATAAAACTGTTAGGAATAGTATAGTATGAGTAAGACAACAGATGTCTGCATGCTTTCTTTTACATTGCAATCATAAGGAAACAAGGTGAATACAAAGACTCAATATATCCTGTGACATTTGTCATTATGCTTGAAATCAATTAATTCTCATCAGGCTCAATTGTGTGGCCTCTTAAGTAAGTCTTTGAATAGATAGTCTACAAAAGTCCCTGTCTATGATAACCAAAATGATAACATACCAGTCCCTTGATACACATTTCAACCAAATGATAATACATTTCAACAAAATCTATCCATAGAATATTTGCATACTCCAGTCCATAGTTGCATGTAATCTCTCAGTCCATGTAAGATAAGATTTAACCTTGATGTTTCATCTATATTTACCTGAATTTATTTAATTTAATCCTCTCTACTACGTCTACTAGGCCATTCCATGAGTAGCACTCGATTTTTTTAGAGTTTTTTTCTGTCACATTGGTAATAATGCTGTTAACGGCAGCTTCTCTCCATACTTCAGGGAAAAATGAAGCCAAGCTCTTTTACTATTCTTGGCCATTGTGCTTTAGATTTTCCCCAAATGTTGGTCAGGACAATTGACAAAAGACTACAATCATTGCATGCAGGTTTGGAAAGATATGCACGACCACCACTCTAGTCCTACAGAGGTTTGGTGCAGATGAGAGGAGGCCAGCCCAGACACCTTCCACCATGATCCAAAGCCTTTAAGGAACAGGGTTCCTCCTTGGCAGAGATGCGGTCCCTTCGCATAGCTGAAAGGCATTGAAAATATCGAAAGGACAGAGCGAGAAGCCAGGCGTCCTTAATAGAACTGGAACACAAGCATTGTCTGATCAAAAGAGTAAATCAACAGGTACCCACTTAAGGCAATAATCCACCTAGAAATTTCCCTGAACTGGGCCACACACTTCATGGAACATGCCCTCGATAGCTGCCATAATGGCAATGGTCCTTATATTAGACCCCTAGGTGGGATATCTAACATACCTTTTACTTCTCCTGTTGTATGTCTTCCAGGAGTTACTTCTCCACATATTTTCATTGTTCACAACATTGCTGAAGGTCATTGTCTTGGCATGGAGAGCCTTCTATGAGACAAAAATTCAAGATGTAGCCATCATAAAACCTCTCACAAAGAATGCCCCACATTAATGACTATAATAGTGAGCTAGCGATAACTTTGCCCACCTGGTGTATGATGCTGTGCAGTATTAGGCAGTCAACACTGCTCTGTTGGTAGCCTGGTAAATCCAGTGTCTTCTTTGCATAGGAGTGCCATCAGTAACAATCTCAATAACTCCTCAGTCCTAGGTCAGCACTGATAGTGGCTCTTGCAGCTCCTGTGTAAGTGTCATATTGGTCTTCCTGCATGGTGTTGTTGTAGTGGCGACTCAGGTTAAAATCCTTCATGGCACACTTTTTTCCAGGTACACTAGGCACATAGGTTTGCCTTTCTATTACCAAGACAGAACTGGTTTCCCATCTTGCCAGGAAGACACTGTCATGGTCTAGTTTTATTTTTTTTCCAGCTCATATTGTCACATGTCATTGCAGAAGGCCGTGCACATGGTCTATTATTGGGAAAGGACTAGATTAGACGATGTGCACGAAACCTGGCTGGTATAATTACATTTGGGATCAAGTTAAATGTTGTCAAATTGTCAGCTGTTTATTCATGTTTAGAATTTATTGATATTTGTAAATCGACTTGCAGGCTGCAATGAATGAGGAGGGGGGCTGCATGTGGCCCCTGGGCTGTGCACTCCATGTTTTAGACAATAGCAATATTCATTTCATTTCCAAAATGCACCCTGACCAGCCTCTTGGCATAGGCAAAGCCTATATAAGCATCCATGTGAACACCACAAATAACTACCGTTAATTCTCTGCACAGTCCAGATTTATACTGTAAGGATAATACAACCTTTCTTTGTAGTTACTGGTTTTCTCTTGAATGTAGTGTTCAAAGGGCTCATGATTAAAAGATAATTAAGAAACTTTCCATCAAAAACTAGGATTTCTGGTCGTTATGTGTTTGTGCTAATAAATAGTTAATAAGCAGTATCATTTTGTCTCTCTGTGTTATAGTTAAGAAATGGTCGTTCTTAATTGTCAGTGCCATTCCTTTTGCAGTTCCAGCTGTTGTTTTTTTAGGACTCAGCAAATTTATTTCAAGATGGTTTTGGATCCATTCAAACAACAGATTTTCCTAGGCAACTTTTCAGATAGTCTTTCATGCCATTATTTTGTACTTGTGGTACAAAAAAAGTCAGAATTTCCAACCCTAATCTTTCCAATTTAGTTGTTGTGGCAACTTAAATGCAAGCTTATGAAACAGAAGAAATACTGTAGTTCATCCTGATTTTGAGGGCCGTTTCAACATTTCCTATATCATGAATGAATTTGTTTATTTTAAGGATGCATGGCCCAACCTTTCCTCTGCAACATTAACTGGAGGATTATCCGGATCCTATTATTCTTAATCCTTAATTTTGTTAATTTAATGGAGACACATTTGAATATGAGTTTTATTTTATCTGTAAGAGATGATGCACTTTTACATAGTTTAAATACAGAGAGTAAAACTGATGAGGTGCACAAAGTTTGTAGTTATTGCTAATTTTAAACTCTTGTCCCTAGTTGTGCTTTTACATGTACTGTGTACTGAAAATATACAGGTTCAGTATCAGAAAACCACATGAAACTACAGATATTGAAATACAATGAAAAACACATGAATTAATACACCAATACACCTACTCCAGTATCTATATACCAATATACCTTAGTAATTTTAAGTACAATAAGTGAGTGAGTGCTTTCACAGTAACAATGTTGTGGTTTGCTTTTTGCCAGCACTTAACTTTAATTTGTATGAAAAGATTTGATCTGTGGAATTGCTTTTATTTCAGTCGGTGTGTCCCAGTTGAAAGCCTTAAGGGCAGGGGTCTCAAACTCAGTCAGAGAAGGGGCCGAAATCAAAAACTGGGTCTAAGACGAGGGCCAAACGGGGTCAACATTATTTGGACAACAGACATAAATAAACCACATGTTTATCAGAGGCATTATGACAAATTAGTCATACAGAAATATGAACTTTACTGCTCCAAAGAGATCTTATTAGAATTCAGAACAAACCAAGGGTATCAGAAAAATGAGACCAAATTGAAGATAAAATAAATCAGTATCTTTAATTTGTTTTTGTCACCCTCTCTATCAGCAGTTTTTCACTGAGTCATTTCCAAAAAGAGTTGTATCACGTCAAAAACTGCCAGAAAACTATTTAAAACTATATAAAAAATGTTTTTCATTCATTCACAACACCATCAAATGGTAAATGGTAAATGGACTGTACTTATATAGCGCTCTAGTCTTTGCGACCACTCAAAGCTGCTTTTACACTACATATCACATTCACCCATTCACACATACATTCACACACTGATGGCAGAGGCTGCTACGTAAAGTGACCAACTGTCAATCAGATAACACATTCATACCCGTTGGCTCTGCCACCGGGAGCAATTTGGGGTTCAGCGTCTTGCCCAAGGACACTTCAACATGTAGCCTGAGGGAGCTGGGGATCGAACCTCCGACCTTCTGATTGAAAGACGACCGACTCTACCACTGAGCCACAGCCGCCCCATCAAGAAAATACGAATATTTCAAATGTGATCAATCTGGTTAAATTGTGCAAATATTTCAACCGTAAGCAGTCTACCTGTAATACAGGAAAAGGTGCAAAAAATACATTTATCTAAGTGCACTCTGCTCTTATGACCGTTTGCCAGAGCCAGATGCTTGCATCTTTTCTTGGCAGTAGGTTCATTAATGTTTGTGGTTAGGTTCTCAGCTGTGGACACTCTGGGTGGAGTGAAGGTGTGCTTAAAAAGATATGTGCTTCCAAACATGCAGAGCATTCGAGCAGCTTGTAGGTGGAGCTTGGGGCATCGTTTTGCAGTTCTGTCAGTTTCATTTGGATGTTTACAGGTGTTCTTTCCACGTCAACTACAAACGGTTTACTGAGCAGTTCAAATGTTTATTTCTGAGCTCCAAAGTCAGCAAATAGCCCTGTGAATTCTGCCAGGTCCACAGTTGTTCAGTTGGGAACACAGTGGTGGAGACCTGGTTTGTCATTGTCTGGCAACAGGAAAAGTAACCCAAGTTTCCTTGCTGCACCTGAGTCTCCCACAGGCGTACCTTGTCTTGAAAAGCTCTCACTTTGTCTGATCACACGGTCTCTACCCTAAAGCCCGAGGTTCACACAGCCGGTGCTCATAAGTCTTGATTGGCGCGCCCGCTGTTGCAGTGCAATTCTGGGATTTGTAGTATCAGCGGTGTGCGTGCTGCTGTATACTGGCGGGCCAGTTACAGGGTTGCCAGGTCCGCGGTTTTCCCGCTGAATTGGGCTACTTTTTCAGAGTTGCCGCAGGTGGAAATTTTTGTCCGCTTGTTGGGTAGACCTCTTTTGCACGTACATTACATGAATAATAGGCTATCTATAATTAGAAACCCTTAATTTTTAGTATTATTTTAGATAAAATAATTTATTTATACCCAAATCCGACCAAACGGACTCCAGATCATTCAGCACTACACACGATTGACATGGGACATGCATGCCCACATAACAAACCCATACACACTACTTTGCCCAACACAGTTAGCGAACTTAAACTCCACACAGTCCGTATCCGTTCGGTGCACTGTGTGCAGGCAGCTAGCCAGCTATTGTCAGCAGTGACACCTGCAGCGGAATCCGTTAACAAGCCTGACAATTCAAGCTAGCAACCCCAGCCGGGGAGAAAGATGACGCCCGGTAAATGGGAAAAATACCGGAAGAAATACACAAGGGACTGGTAAAGTGAAAACGGAATCAAAGAATGGATAGGACGTGTGGCTGGAGATAATACAAAAGCTTTTTGTCGGTACTGTAAAACCGAGATCGCAGGCGGTGAGAGGAATTGTCCATGATGGATGCCAGTTTTGATAGCATCCTCCTCTATCACCCATCTCTATGACCGTCTGAGTTTAATCAATCTGTGAATGTAATGCATTTGGCAATGATAGCAATGCTGTTAGACTTTAAAAGCAGTGTATATGGTTTGACAGGGGTACATTTTCAGTTCTAGTATTGGGCTGGTTTTTGGGCTGGTTTTATTGGCCGTTGGGCTGGTTTTGATTGGCCATTGGGCTGGTTTTGTCACACAGACCTGGCAACCAAATTTAGATGCACAATGTGGAATTTTATAGTTGCTTTTCATCTCCTGGCAACTTTGTTACTGTCTTGTCTTTGGACATATCTGGAAGAGACTCTGGGAATTCTGTGGATACTTTTGAAAACTATTTTGAGAAAACATAATTTAATAAAGCTGTCGAAGCTCAATAGATTGTATCTTTTTAATATGTGACGTACTGATGCCACCTGACAGGCTTTATGTCCATTATGCTCAATTGTACAGGGATGAGAGGTTACTGACTATAGATACTGATGCTTGAGCAGACACTGTCATACAATAAAATTAATGAGAGAAAGTCAGAGTGCCTAAATAACATGGCATCCAACTTCATGTTGTCAATAGTTGTTTTATATGCAGTTTTGTAATCCATGGACATCCTGAGCTTGTACCGTGGAGTTTTGTGATCCGCAGTTTGCAGAGTCTTTTCATGAAATGTCGTGGCTTCTGTAGCAATTGTTTTAGCCATTTTCCTTTGATGGGGACGGCTGTTTTTAAACTTCCCTCGATTTGTCTTCAAATTCTGAAGATTCTGGTTTAACTGGACATATAATATTTGTTTTGTCAAGGAGGCGATCAGCGGCCATAAGTGATAAACTCTCATAAACCATAAGCGCATGCCATGAGAACTTTGGCACTCCATGTTCACCTACGCTGAAACAAAAGAAAATATTTTGGTAGTAATTTCTTATTGAAAGTGTATAGAAAATGAAAACATAAAATACCTTGGACATGCAATCATGCACCAATTAATGCTCAGAAGAAGCTTCTTCAAAACATAACCTAGTCTGTTTGGAGTCTATACCAGCCTAAATTGAAATTGATAAGAAAGTCCAAATTATTTCCCCCTGTTTCTTGTCTTAAAACGCTGAAAAGCCCAAGGCTGTTTCAAAGTTTCAAAATTAGCATAGCCTTAGCATTAGTATAGAGGACATCTGTATATGTTTTTATTTGTGTGTGTGCGTGTGTTTCTCTGCAGAGCATTTGTGTTTATTTAAAGCAGTTTTAGCATTAGGATATTTTAACACATCCCTTTTGGATTCTGAGAATGGTCCGTACCATACAAAGTAGTTTGCGCAGCCTCAATATCTGTATATGTAATTCATTCTGCCTGCAATGCAATAAACTTGATGATTCTACCGTTTATAATTGGAGTTACAGTACTTCGTCTTAGTCTTTGTCTGGTCTTATCTGTCACATTTTGTGTACAAAACACAACAGTAAACACCGATTTACATACATATTCTACACACTCAACTTACCACAGTATACTTCTTCATCTTTAGAGCAGAATGACATCTCCTATTCCCCAAATTACTAAAACATGTTTACTGACAACTAGAAAAAACTCTTAACCCCCAGTGTCTCAATTTACTATCAGAACACATCACAATGGAGTGACTCATGATATTAACTAAAAACCAAGTGGACCTGTTTGATAGTTACTGGGCCCCTTTCACACAACTCCTCAGGTCTACAGACTCACCAGTATAGGTGACACAGTGCTAACTGCACTCACATCACAAGAACCTCCAGTACACATAAATTTATGTATGAATGTTATTGTTCAGGTAATCATTATTCTCATTAATATTTGGATGAAGTAACATTTAAAGTTCATTTTCATTAGTAGTGATCTTCAACTTGATTTTTCTCTCTCCTTTTTTCGTCTTATTTTCTTTTTTATAATAAAAAAAAACTCTATGACGATAACTTTCTATGATGATAGTGAGGGTGATGATGACTTTTATGGCTTTCAATATTATTACAAAAAATCTCATTATTTCCACTGGAGACTTTTTGTTTGTTTGTTGTGATTGCTAGTTTATTTATGTATTGTTTATTTATCATATCAAATCAAATCACTCTTAATTTATAAAGCACTTTTCGTGCTGAATTGCAGTACAAATTGCTGAACATAAGAAGATATAAAAACAATACATAAAAAAAAATCATATATGACACAGACAACTTTATTTCTATTTTTGGAATTGATAAAAATAGAAATAAAAAGAAATGGTATATATTGAGTTAAAAGTAGTGCTTAAATTAAGGGAATGCCAAACTAAAAAGATATGTCTTAAGATTTCGTTTAAAAGTGTTAACAGGTTGTGGTTCCCTCAGTTCCTCTGGCAGGCTGTTCCAGAGGGCGAGGACCATAGACACTAAATGCTGCTTCCTGTAGTTCTTAGTCCTCGCCCATGGAACAGTTAAAAGGCCAGTGCCAGAGAACCTAAGTGATCTTGAAGGAACCTAAGGTAAAAGCATGCTGTCATATATTCAGGTGCTCGTCCATTGAGTGATTTGAACAACAATTAAAGGATTTTAAAATCTACTCTAAAGCTGACGGGCAACCAATGAAGGGACTTTAAGACAGGTGAGATGTGTGCTCTCCTTCTGGTCCTGGTCAGTATACGTGCTGGATCAGCTGTAGCTTATTTATAGCTTTCTTATGTAGACCAGAAAGGAGAGCATTGCAGTAATCAAGCCTCCTGGTGATAAAAGCATGCATAAGTCCCTCAGTATCTGCCTGTGAGAGAAATGGTTGTACTTTAGCAATATTTCGAAGTGATAAAAGGCAGTTTTAGTGACATTACTGATGTGAGATTCAAAATTCAAATCAGGGTCTAAGAGCACACCAAGATTCTTTGCTAGGGGCTTGGTGTTCTGTGCCAGATAGTTTAGATTTGTGCACATTTGCTCCAATAATCAAAACCTATGTCTTATCTTTGTTTGGTTGCAAGAAATTATGTGACATCTATAAATTGATATGGTCAATGCATTGAACCAGTTCATCGATGGGGTTGATATCATCGGGATATAAAGATGTATACAGTTGTGTATCATCGGCATAGCTGTGAAAATCAATCCTGTGTTCTCTGATGATACTTCCTAGTGGCAATATATAAAGATTGAACAACAAAGGTCCCAAAATGGAGCCCTGAGCCCTTATGCTGGTTTTAGCTGAGGAGTGGTCACCAAGGGAGACAGAGTAGTCACTGCCAGACAGATAAGACCTGAACCAATCCAAAACTGAGCCAGAGACGCCAGCACACTTCTGTAGTCTGTTCATTAGAATATTATGATCGACTGTGTCAAAGGCAGTGCTTAAGTCTAGGAGTACTAATATTGAGAGTTTCTTCTCATCCATATTCATTCTTTGGTCATTTACAACTTTAACTAGCGCTGTCTCAGTGCTTTGGTGAGCACAAAAAACAGATTAATACTTCTCAAATATACAGCTGGAATTTAGGTAGTCATTTAGCTGTTTGAATACTAGTTTCTCAAGGACTTTACTTAAAAAAGAAAGATTGGAAATAGGACTGAAGCATCGAGGAGATGTATCACAATAGCAGATTTTAGTGCCAGGGGGAAATAACCAGTCAGCAGGGAGTGATTGACAATCACTAGCACTTCTTCCTCTAGACAATCGAACACAGTCTTAAAAAAGGTGGTGGGATAGGATAGGATAGGATCAAGGGAGCAGGTGGGAGGCTTAAGTTGCATTACTACTTTCCTGAGCATATCTTTATCAACAGAAGTGAAATCATTCATAGTAGTCATAGGCAAAGGGAAAGGGAATGTGTTCACAGACAGGGGTTTACCCACATGTTGTAAATCTGACCTGATTTTTGTTATTTTATCTCTAAAAAATATTGCGAACTTGTCACATTTTAAGGTAGAGGTGATGCAAGGGTATCTTTTTTTGTGTTGGATTAATGAGGCTGTCAATAGTTAAACAACATAAAACATTCTGGGATTATTGTGATTTTTTAAAATCAGGTTTGAGAAATTAGCTTGTCTTGCATTTCTGATTGCTCTGTTGAGGATAGTGAGGTGTCCTTTAAGAATATCATAGTGGACGTGTAATTTAGTTTTTCTCCATCTACACTCAGCTTTCTTGCAGTTCTTCTTTAAGTAAATAATATCACCTGTTCTCCATGGTGGTTTCTGTTTACATGTTATCTTCTTAAGTTTGGCTGGTGCTATGGCGTCAATGGTAGCCTTTAGCTTGTAGTTAAAATGGTTGACTAAATCATCTTTTTCATTATTGTGATCATAATTTATTTAAAAAAACATTGCTTAGAATTAAAACTGGTTCATATCATACACAAAAACACACCGACAGCACCTCCTCGCTCATCGATTAATTTCTTAATCCTCTCATTGAGTTACTTTCTCATTCAGATTAACTGTATGGGCTATTAGTCTGACAATTATACACTGTCAGTTATTATACATTTTTATTTACATACTGTATTGAACAATAATAATAATTATTATTATTTTGTGGTTGTCTTTTGTGTGTTATATCCTGTCCTTAGTGCCCTGTTGTATTATAATTTTGTAAAATAAATTATAAATAAATAATACAATATAAAAAATAAAAAAATAAAATGATAACAATTATTGTTATTACAGCTATTATTACTATTGTTAGTGGTAGTTTTCTAACAAGAAAAGCATTTGTCTTCTAACACTTCACTGAACCATTACATTATTGAGTTCACAACAGTTCCAAGTTGCTGTTCATATATCTAAACACTTAAGGTGTTTGTAACTTAGAGACTGTCCACTTGTTTAGTGCGTCCAGTGGCTCTGGAATTGTCTTCTTGAAGAATGAAGAGTGCCTTACAATAAAGGGTCCATTTCATGCCACTGTAACCATGTGACTTTTACTTTGGTCACAGTGAATGGTTTGCTGTTATATGGTGCAGTGATCTTGTTATACTGGGGCTGGCGATGAGGCACTGTATCACCTGGATTAAGTGTGTGTGATGTAGCATGGCGATGAATCTGCGTGACACTTCATCTTGGCTTTAGCCTTTTTGTCTCTCGCCTCACTTTGGAGTCTGAACTGTTTCTTGCAGAGTTAGTGAGTTCAGCAGGTGAGTTTTCCGTCATGCTGTTTTAACCGTGCTCATTTGCACTTCTTTACAACTGGCTGGTTCAAGAAACCCCTTCACTCTGCGTTGTGTGTAGAATGATGAGCGGGAGGCTCGTCTGTCTGTTTGCCTCTCTCTGTTTATTATCTTAACAGGAACAGAGTAAGTGCTGGTCAGTCATACAGTTAGCTCGTTATTGACAGCTCACGCAGCACACTCGGGCATGCCTCTCAAATACTGTCCAAGCATTGCTGCTGCCGATTATCATAAGAAATACAATAGTATTACAATATATGTACCTGAAAAGGAACAGTAAATGTACAGGAAGATGGAATCACCTGCTGGGCATTGCTGCCGGTCGCACCTCCTCCGGTGCCCATGGGTCAGCTGCAGGGTCATCAGCCAGGAACCACCATTCACCAACGTTTCGCTCCTTTAACCCTGGAACGTCTCCTGGTGGCGGAGCAGTGACAGGGACGTCTCCCTGTCACCTCCTGCAGCTGATAGGTGTCACCCCTGCGGCTGTTGTTGGGGTTAGTTGTTCTTTCCCCAGCACTTGTCTTTCCTCCTCAGCCAGAGCCAAAAGCTCCCCTTCTCTGCCTCCTCTGCCAGTTCTTTGGTTGCCTTCTTTAGGTTCCTTCCAGTCACTCCTGCGTCCCTCAAAAGGCGTGTGGTTGACAGGCCCACGTAGCCTCGGCATCCCACCTCCACTGGATAGATGGTAGTCTTCCAGCCAGCCTCCCGGCACTCATTTGCCAGCTCTGAGTACTTGGCCTTCTTGCATTCGTAGGCGGCTTCAATCCCCTCCTCCACTGGTATTGTGGGCTCAATAAGGAGCACGGATTTTTCCTTGGTGGACCGCACCACTATGTCAGGGCGGAGAGATGTAGCAGTGATTTCAACCGGGAAACGGAGCTGCCTGTCAAGGTTGACTCTCATGTTACAGTCCTGACCAGGGGAAAAAGGCCTGGTTTTTCTTTTGGCCTGATGTTTCTTCTTCCTCCACCTTCCGTGACAAGGCTGATGTGGTTGTGGTTCTCTGACGGTGGTAACCCTTTATTGCCCTGTCTACAGCCCTCCAGCACCTCCGCTACCTTCTACAGGACCTGGTCGTGGCGCCATCTGTAGCGTCCCTGGGAGAGCGCGATCTTGCAGCCTGATAAGATGTGCTGGAGGCTTGCGTTGCAGAGCGTGCAGCATTTCTCGCTCCTGAACCACTAGTGAAGGTTCCGAGGACAGGGAAGTGTGTCGTATGTTGAGTGGATGAGAAAGCTGAGCCTTGCCTGGGGGATTTTCCAAAGGTCTGTCTAACTGATGTTTCGGTTGACAACTCCCTCCCAGGTTGTCCAGCTTCCTTGTCGGCCCTGCGACATGGCCTTGATCTTGTAGCGCTCTTCCTCCATCCTTGTCACCTCTGCCACCACCATCTCCTTCCTCTCTTTGCGGTTGGCCCTGGACCAGAACCGTGGCGCTTCTCCCCACGCTAGGCCTGCTCTTCCTGCCTGGACTCTGCCGACAATCTCTTGGTGTTGCAGACGACTGATGGCTTGGTCGACCTCAGTTTGGGCATTCCACTTCCGGCCTGTCGGAACCTTGGTGTTCACGTTCCTTACAGTCTGGTCGGCAGACTCTCTCAACTCGAGAACGAGTCTGGTCTTTTCCTGCTTGAGGCCCAAACTGATGGATTGTAGCGGCAGCTGAAGGGTGTTCCTTCCGAAGAGGCCCGTTTTCAGAGAGGCAGAACAGAGTAAATAGTGGTCAGTCATACAGTTGGCTCATTATCAACAGCTCACGCAGCACACTACAAAAGGAACAGCAAGATATTTCAACACACAAGCTAATTGGCTGGCTGGCTAATTGGTTATTTTAGCACCGAAACAATACAGTTACCCACTCAGGGCTTATCACAACAACATTGTCATATGTCACAGTGCATTTCAACCCCAAATTTGTATATGCAGACATTAATATATGACAATAAGTACACAGTGCTGCACGCGGCGACTCACCTCGGGCATGTCTCAAATACTGGCAAAGCATTGCAGTTGCCAATTGAGTATATCAGGTACAACTGAGAGAGGGTGCCCTTGAGCCATGAATCCAAATAAACACATATAAAATAACAAGTGGAATAACATGCAATATAAACCCTGTTACCCTCTGCTAAATTACACTTGCATAATAAAAAAAAAAAGAACTTAACTTGACCAGCACAAAACACAAGGTACAAATACCTGAACTGTATAAACGCACAGAAATATTCCTTAATATTTGTCTGTCACACTGTCTTGCTTCATGTCACTGATGAGGTCAAAAACACACACATGAAAAATATGCCTGTTACATGTCTCATTAATGTAGTGATTGCAAATCACCTCAATACAGAAATGTAAAACAAAAGAGATACAAAACCCATCACTGAGATTTACAGTAAAAAAGAAAAACAACAAACAAAACCATCCACTAAAAACCCACTGAAAACAAAAGAGACTGTCTATCTCCCCATCCCAAACATAGAGCAGCTTCTACAAAACTTTCCCTGTTTCCTGATGCATAATCTCAAGGGAGAAAGTTCACAGGCATGATCAGATTTCGATGGAGAACTTTCACCTGACTGGTGGAGGAATGTTGGATCTTGAAGGTGTTGCTCTCAGCATTTATGTCGATAGCATTCACCCAGCGGTCGGCAAGCTTACTTTTGCCGTGCTCCCCTTTATTGACCAGCAATACCTGATCACCAACTTTGACAGGTGCCCCACGGACCTTCCTGTGTCTTTGTCAATATTGTCATTCCTCTCCGGCCAAAGTATCCAGTGACAGCACCTCAAAGTCAATGAACTCTGGTGTCAGCACAGTCTGAGGGAACTGAGGCAATAACAGAGCATGTGGACACATTTCGGAGTCCTGGGTCATGTGCCTGGAAAAAAGCAGCCACTTCATGACAGAGTACCGGTCCGTACAACTGTTGCACTCTGAGAACTGATTGGCTCCTCCGGTGCCCTGTCGATTGGGTGAGCAGACCAACGAAATGCCTTCTGCACTCTATGTGTGCACACCATTGCCGCTTCAGCCAGTAGGTCCGCACTCTTGTCAAGCGATGGGACGTGCTGGGCTGCACAAAGGGCTCTCTGCTCAAGGCATCAGCAACAATGTTTTTGGGACCAGGAATGTACTTGATTTCAAACTGGAAGGGTGCTAATTCAGAAGGGTGCCAATTCAGAAGAAGAATCCAGTCTAACCCTAGACAGTATGTAAGTCAAGGGATTGTTGTCTGTCCAAACAGTTAACTGATGACCCTTCAACCAATGATGAAACTTGTCACACACCACCCACTTCAAGGCAAAGAACTCCAACCTCACTGAACTCCAACCTCAACTGAATGTTGGTGCCCTGCACCATGAGGTCAGACTCTATCAAAGAAATAATGGCTGCCACCTTATCTGGATCAGACCTTATCCCGTCAGCACTGATGACATGCCCCAGGAATGTCACCGACCTTTGCAGGAAATCACATTTCTTTGGGGCCAGCTTGAGGTTATTAGCTCTGAGTCGCTGAAAGGCCATCTCTAGTCATTCCAAATCCAATTCCTTAATGGGAGCGAACACCAGGACATCATCCAGATAGCACAGCAGACTAAGGAAGTTTTGGTCACCAAAGATGCCCAGTATCATCCTCATAAAGGTCACGGGGCTATTAAATAGTCCTTAGGGCATTCGATTATATTCATACAATCCAAAAGGTGATGTGAAAGCAGTGTACTTTTTGTCTTCCTTCTTTCATGTAATGGTAACCGGAAGTGAGGTCCATCTCGGAGAAAAAGGCGTTGCCTCCCAGAGCAACCAAAGCGTCTACAGTATAGAGAAATGGATGGGCATCTTTGATTGTTCGAGCATCAAGCCAGAAAAAATCATAACAGATTCGCATTTTGGCAGACTTCTTCCAAACTAGCACCAAAGGAGATGCAAACTTGCTGCTTGATTTCCTTATTATCTCCCTCTCCTCCATCTCGTCCAACACTTGTCTCAGTTTCTCATACTGTGTAGGTGGCACACGCCGACATGGCGGTTGAAAGGGTTTGTCATCCACATACTGAATCCGGTGCAAACAGCCTGCAGCCTTGCCACAATACAACTTGGCGCTAGAGAAGACCAATGAGATTGACCAATCAAAGTCAGGAGAAACTTCACGAGTCAATGTTCACACATTCAGACAATCCCAAATCGTCCAAACTGAGTGTAGTGGATCAGATTGACCGCTTGCTCTCCTTGGCAAAGGATTGTCAGGCAGAGTGGAGACCTCCGTTGCCAGGCTTTGGTTCGCTCAGCAGCAGGAGGGACTGGACGTTGACAGCTGCACGTTTTGCTGCACGCTGGGCTGGCAGCCAACGGTGACCTCAGGGCTGCTGAAACTCTCCACTGACACACACAAATATACAGTTTAGTGTTTTGTGCGTGTTACAGGCTTGACAGAGGGATTAATAACTTTCAGAGACAGCCAGCCGTCATCTCTCAGCCGTGCCACAGTTCTCCCTACTATGACTGATCTTGGCCTCGCTCTCGAACTTGTAGGCTCCAGCATTACTGTGCTCCCTGCCGACACCATGCTCGCTTGCTGCAGCTTGCTCCTGACCAAGTGCTCAGTCATGGGCTCCAGTGTGACAGCCTTCTTTATTTTAACGGTGCCAACCTTGTCAGTGAAGATCTCTGTCTCCTCTACCACCTCAGCCATGAAACTCAACAGCTGTTCCTGTGGACCATTTTCAGTGCATGGTGTGAAGGAGCCGATGTCCAGCAGACACCTCTTCAGCTTCAGGTGATGGGCCAGATACCTCAGTAGGTTGCTGCCAATGATGAGGTCGTCGCTCTGTCCATCAACCACCAGCGTCAGCACATCCCCCTTATAACCACACACCTCCACTTCTAGGTCACACATGCCAGATGGTATGGTCTTTGAGCCACCACATCCAATTAAAACAACAGTTGGATTTAAGGTGGGGTCTTCAACACAGCTTGCTGCAACAGTCGATCGAAACACTTTCCCACCAAGGGTTACATTTTCAAAGAACAGGTCATCATGCAGTTTCAGTCTTTGAGTGTTATGGAGAAGGTATATTTTATTAATCCCTGAGGGAAATTTTTTTTCACTCTGTTAGTACAAACATGCTACACACACAAAGGCCCAAAATACACACATGCACAAACAGGAACCAATGAACATGCATTTATGGAGAGATGTCAGAGTGAGGGGGCTGCACATAGACATTTGCATTTACAGTTGGGGATTTGGTGCCTTGCTCAAGGACACCTCGACAGTGCCTAGGACAGGAACTGGCACCTCTCCAGCTACCAGCCCCAATTCCATGCTTGGTCCATAGCAGGACTTGAACTGGCCACCCTCCGGTTCTCAAGCCAAGTCCCTACAGACTGAGCTACCGTCTACCCTGTAGGTCTTTGTCCCATTTCTCTCTCTTCACATACACATTGGTAAATAGACTCCGAGTCATCATCATCAGTCTTTGGGGGTCACTCCACATGCCGGCCATCTACTTTCCCTCTTGCTGGGCTGCAAGAGGTTTGTGTCCCTAGATTTCGTGGCTATGGCCTTGGAACACTCAACATGTGTGTGATCAGATACGAAGCAGACACAGGTGATTGGCTCTGCAGTGGTAATGAGTACTGTGTCCAGCATCCCCACAAATGACACAAGGCCATAGAGGCTTGGCCTTGGCCATCTGGTTCTGGCGAGGATGCACATCACTCCTTCCACACAACCTTGACTGTTGTGGCTGCTGTTCCAGGACCTGTTCCAGCATGGATATTAGGTGGTCTAAGCGATCAGCAGAGCCCTCAGCCTGCCGTCCTGGAGATGGTGCTGCAACAGACGTTGGCTGAACAATAACATTACTGTCAGGTTTTACCACATGGGAGTTCACCTCCTTCTGCAGTGAAGTTATAGCATTTGTCACTTTTGGCTGTAATGTCAGCAACCCAAGCAGAACTATAGAATATAAGTTCAGGTAACTTAAAGATCTGAATTATGTTAAGCGAGCAGAACTATAAAATATGAGTTCAGGTAACTTAAACCTCCTGTGAGGAGTTTTTTGCTGGTTATGAAACAGACTGAAATTAATTCTGATTACTCTATATGACCTACAAAAGCAAACTAGACCATTAGTGACAAGACATTTCTATATAGTTATTTTTAATGCTGAAACAGCTGGCCGGGGGTAAGTGTCACACAAAGAGATGAACTGCACACTGCCTTTGAAAACTTAAAGTGAGTGATACACATGACTGTTAAAGAAAGCAGGATAAGATTTTTTGTTAAAAAAAACACCACTTAAGCATGTACAGGACAAAATCAGCAAATAGATTAGAGGTACAGCTTTGACCACAGGGGGCGCCACAATCAACACAAACCGAAAGTTCCTCACAGGAGCTTTAACTTCGCCTATTTGTGTTATTGGAGCCTTTTGGTGATTTTTTCATTCAAAATTTGGACAAATGATCTGTCTCTCTGTGGGATTTATGGAACTTTCTGGCCGTGCAAGAAGTATGTGCTCCACCTCTAAAAAATGTTATTTAAATACTTTTTACCACAACAAAACATCTACAGTGCTCTATTATCTTAGCAAAATCCAAAATCCAGTGAACAGTTTGACTTATTAGTTCTTAACATCAAGCTATCAAATAGCTACTTGTTGTCAGTGGCCGGATGTTATTGTCCACCATCAGCACCAGCTTGTACCCTAGCAGCATTAAGCAGCACATTGGCCCCTTTTACCAAATCAGAGCATGTTCTACTAGGTGACCTCAACTGGGACATGCTCAAGCCACCTGACAGTATGTATGACAGCAATTTGACTCCCTAAATCTCCATTAAATCATATCCTTTCCTACAAGGTTTGACTCCAAAAACTCTGAAAAGGTCACATTAATTGATGTTATTCTTACAAACTCCCCCCATACCAGTCTGGTGTCTTCTGCAATGATATTAGTGACCATTGTTCGAAGTATGGAATTTGTTTTGCGACCTGTTTAGTGAACAAGCATGCCCCTGTCAAGAAAATAAGAATAAAAAATCAAATCAGTCCCTGGTTTGACAGCGAGCTTGCATTGCTCCTTCAACAAAAAAACTCTGCCTGGCGTAAGGCCCGGTAATCTAGATCCCCTGCAGACTGCCTGGCTTTTAGGCAAATTAGAAACACAGGCACGCAAGCTGTCCGATAGGCCAAATTCAGCTATTTCAAAGAATAATTATCCCTCTGTGACTCTGATCCAAAAAGATTTTGGAAAACTGTAAGAGAACTTGAAAATAAACCTACAAATCAAATCCCCATGTCAAATATCATGGATGACATTATAGTCTCTGATAAGGTGCGCGTGGCTGACATGTTTAATCAGCATTTAATAACCCACCCCCCAATTCACCTGAAGCCTCCCACCCTATCTCCCCCCTCAGGTCACCTGCCTCATTACATGGCCTCACCCTACAGCCTGTCTCAGAGAATGAGGTCCTGGATGAGCTGCTTTAGCTGGACCCTAAAAAACCAGCTGGGTCTGATGAGTTGGAGCCTTTCTTCTTGATCGTTGCTTGTGTTGTATTAACTCTCAGATGTCGCTTTGGACAAAGCGTCGGCTAAATTAACTTATAACATTGTAAATTGTAAGATTGCCGCCCCCATCATTGCAGTTCCCATTGCAGATCTTTTTATCCTGTCCCTTCACATAGCTGATATCACATGCACGTGGAAAACAGCTGTAGTGCGTCTCCTATTCAAGGGAGGAGACCAGGCTGATCCTAACTGTTATAGGCCGACCTCTATTCTGCCTTGTTTGTCCAATTTGTAAATAAGCAACTAACAAATTACCTGGATGCTAATAATATTCTGTCTGGTGTTCAATCTGGTTTCCGATCTGGTTATGGCTGTGTTACTGCAACCCTCAAAGTCCTCAATGACATTACTTCTGCTTTGGATTCTAAACAATATTGTGCTGCAATATTCATCAATTTAGCTAAGGCCTTTGTTACTATCGACCATTCTATCCTTGCGGCTAGGTTAGGCAGCATTGGGGTCTCTGGTCACTCGCTGGCATGGTTCTCTAACTACCTTACTGATAGGGTGTGTGGCCGGAGCACTGTGTACCCCCTCTCGCAGCAGGGCGCTGTGTTGTGTTATCGGGAGCACTGATTGATGGGCGGCACCGCACCGCTATATAGAGTGTCCATACCTGGCGCGCCTCTCTCTCTCCTTTTCCGGATCCGCTGGTCCCTGGTGGTGGCTGTGGCCTGCCGTGGTGGAGCTTGGGTGGCGTGGCTGTGGTTTGGTGCTGTCGTGCCTGTTGGCGCATCTGCTGTTGCGGTGCGTGTTTCCTCCCGCAGCGCACAGGTAAAGCGCACAGTTGCTTCTTTCTCCCATTCAATGTGCTGAAATGCGTAATGGTGACAGTCTTCTCTTGATGCAGACTGTGGTGGCGTGGGGCCGGGTTGTCCCGCTGGTAGCCCCTCTGGGTGTGATTGTGCCTCCATGTGGTAAGTTGGCGTTGTCCGCCTATTCTTTTATAATCTGTTTCTCCGCTCCCGGCTGATTGTAATGATTTTATGCTGCAGCCTGGAGTATCCCTCCTCTCGTCCTCTGTGATGCTGTGCCGGTGAGGCCGAAGTAGTTTAACCCACTGCTGCAGCTTCCTGGACGGCACTGCTGTTTTGGCTCTGCTCTCTTCTCTTTGACCCGTTGTGGCCTCTTCTGGACTCTCCCTGTTTTTGCCCTTGGGTTTGTGCGGCGCTGTGTGGCCCGGTTGACTCCCCGTGGCCTTTGCGCTCTTCATTGAGCTGGCGCCTGGACTCGGAATTGCCACTAAATTTTATTGATTTATTAATTAGGTTGTTAATGTGATTTATTTTGTATGTTTGTAGTTTATTATGTGTACTGGTATTTTGGTTTCTGTTTCTTTTATTACTTAATTGTTGTTTGGGTGTGTGTGTGTGTGTGTGTATGCACGCGCGTGTGTGTGTATGTGTGTGTGTGTCAGCTGTTGAACACTGAGGCCGTTTTCATTTTCCCTCTCTGTTTGTGGACAGGCGCTGTGCCTCAGCCACGGGTGTTTTGATTTAGTTTCTCCTCCTCCCTTGATTTTGGTTCTGGGCCGCCGTGGTAAGCCTCAGCTCCGTCCACTCATCCATCCATTCCCCCTCCCTTGGCCCCCCAATTTGCGAACTTTATTGATTTGTAAAATAAAGTATTTTTTGTATATTTTCTACAACAGTCTCTTGCCCTGTGGTAATTTTGGACCTTGCGTGACCTTACAAAAATTATTATATTAAAATTATTATAACTATTTCCTGGGGCGCAACTCCCCAGGTGGCGTTGTTGGTACACACACCTTTTTCCACCCTCCACTTGCCACAGGTGCAATGTGTTATATTAGAACAACTTCTCTCTCAGCCCCTCCCTGTCACAAAGGGTGTACCCTAGGGCTCCATCTTAGGCCCCACATTATTTTCTATTTATATAAAGGAGGAGAAGATGTTGATGAATTATTGGCAGTTGGTATGCGACCATACTATGTACCAAGAGAATTCAGTCACATCATAACAATACTGGTGTACATCCCACCCAAGGCAACTGCACAAAAGTTCCATGTGAAGTTCTCCATGAAATAGTTACCAGGATACAGACTAAACATCCTAAGGCACTTTTAATAATATCAGGAGACTTCAATCATGTGAAGAAGGTTGAGGCCATTCTAAACAACCAGATCATCCACTTTATAACACCTTGGAGGACCAAAGAAACAACAGTGGTGGACGGCTCCTCTCTCTTCACTGCAGGACGGAGAGATAGAAGATCTTTTGTCACAGCCATCAGACTTTTTAATTCTTCAGTAAATAGTAGATGAGATGCCAGACCTTTATGCCGTCGGTCCCTCTCCAGATGATGTATTAACATCATTCCAGGATAGCTTTCATAAGGTTCAACAGGCCTTCTCCACCCTAAACCTCCTCCTAAACACCACTAAGACCAAGGTCATGTGGTTCGGAAGGAAGGGTTAGGTATCCCTTCCAAACCAAGACATCACCACTCTCACAGGGGCTGTCCTAGACCAGGTCACTGACTATAAATATTTGGGTATTTGGCTTGATAGCAATCCAATGTCCTTCTCAAACCATATCACCAGGTTACAGTCTAAGGTCAAATCTAAAATTGTCTTCTTGTATAGAATGAGCTCCACCTTCACTTCCTCTGCTAAACTAACTCTTGTTCAAATGACCATCCTTCCCATGCTCGATTATGGCAACATCATGTGTCTGCATGCAAAGGCACACTCCAGAAGCTTGATGTTCTTTATCATTCTGCTATTCATTTTGCTACCAATGCTACATCTGCCGCTTACAACACGGGCTCTGCTCAACTCTTCAAAAGACACTTAAACTGGACAATTTTATCTCAAAGTCAGCTTTCAAGGACTCTGTTATGGACAGTCTCACTGAAACATGCTTCTGTTTCTCAACCTAAAACAAAACAAAAAAATCAACTAATCTCTGTCTGTTTGCTGCTTACTGTTGTCCTGTGCATATTCTTGTCATTTTGCTGCTGTTTTTTGTCTTGCCTGTTTGTCATACTGCTTGTGTATGCTTTGCTTGTCTTGCCTGTCATTGTTTGCCTGCTAGCTACCTGCCTCTTTGCCCGCCTCTGGCATTTGTAATATGGTGACCGCCAGCGCAATTTAGGCTTCAAAACGCTTCCTCAGAAACCTATGGGTGACGTCACTGAGACTACGTGCATTATTTATACAGTCTATGGGCCAAACTGAGGGGCTGAACAGAGCACCAGTGTGAGATTAATAGGGAGGTTTTTAGAACTGTAAATCTTGCAAAGCTACATGAGATTAATAAAAATTAAAAAAAAAAGCTGGAAATGAGCACAGTAGGGCCCTTTAAAAGATCTCCTTACCTGCAGGAATTACTACTGTAAAATGCGTCGATGATAATCAATTGACGCAAAAAGTAAAAGTGTGACAACAAACCCAGTCCCTCATATTGCCTTCCAAATTCACATTAAATACAGTCACCGGTATATACATTTTTTTCACTCTTAAACAACCTGTTTACCTGTTTTGTTGTAATAGCAAATGGAAAAACATATTTTAATTTTTTTTTGTAATTTGATCAAACCCAAATTTTTAAGACGTATTCATCTTGGCAGCACAATATGAACTAAGATAAAATGAAAATAAATAAATAAAGTACACATTAAACGGAACACAGTACGGGATACAGCAGTGTTTAAAGACGGCGAATGGACAAGAAAATGTCAACAGACTCTGACAGTGACAAGACAGAAAACCTCAGTCAGGTGCTGCACTGATTCCTGCAGTCCGGTTCAACTTGTCAACTTACTCCACCATCAATGGAAATGTTTCCATTTAAAGTGAGTAAAAAGAGAGTTCAGTTAGTTTATTTTAATGTGAGTAACAACAGCTAGGTTAGCTCATTTTAAGAAGGCTACAGAGTTAACAGTTTCTATGGATGCAACTCTCACTGCGAGTGTAACATACTATTTTTAAATGGAAAATTGAAACATGATAATTTTGAATTCAATAAAATAATTTCCAAATCAATATTTTGTATCAAATAGTTGATTGCGTAAGTAAATAACCGTCTAATTTGCAGGATCATGTATAGTGAGTAGGTTATTATTGCAGAAGAACACCTTCACTGTGAGACAAGACTCCCCCTGTCAGGATTCCATTCTGCGATAACAACCTGCTCACTATACATTTATCCTTTACATACACCTATGTATTTTGGGTTATTTAAGCAAATCCCTAAAGAATTTGCAATAATCATATTGCCAAAACCAACAAATGCAGTGAACCGAGGATTAAGGGCAGTTGCACACTTGTACTCAGATTTTAAAGAAGCTCCGGAAATAAATACGGGATTAAAAAAAAAGTTTTTAAAATGATTTAATAAACACATTACGATTTAATGTTTAAGTCTTAAAACTCTATATCTAAATTGATTTAATGGCGTAAAGTACCACGGAAATAAAATCAGTTGTCAGTTTCACAACAAACTTTTCCCCTCGCCCAACACCCCTTTCCCCTCCCCAACATTCCACACATGCGGAGAAGCAACAGGCTACTGAACCAGCAGCAACAGCTAGCAGCTATGTCCATCATGGACGCGGCGTATTTACATTCTAAAGTTTAGAAACATGAAGTCCTTGTCCTAAGTAGAGACAAGAGCAACGCTGTGTAAAACCCATGAACGCAATCAAAATATTAGGTCATGGCTGACGTTCGCAGAAGCTATTTTTTTTTGCGTTTTTAAAGCTTTAAATGTTGAAAATAACTCGGTCTCTCCTCGTTGTTGAACAAGATGGCAGCAGCAGCATCGTTGTGGGATATGACTGGTGCGGATCCTCTTTGCTTGCTTGTTTCTTGCTGCTCCAGATGAAATAATTTGCAGGTCTTACTGAAGGTATGTCATCACATCTGACTTAACTGTTTTGTAAAATATGTTTTCTGTATTTCGATCGTTTCTGTTTTTTTGTTTTGTTTTGTATTTTTAAACATTGAAGGGACTCAAGTAGCTTGTTTGCTAACTGTTAAGCTAGCCAACTTAACTATGCACACAAGTGTAAGCAGCGAAAGCTATTTAGGTTTGTTACTCGGAAGCCTAACGTTATTACGAGCACACACTTGTTTGTGCTATGATTTTGAGAAACTTTGGCTTTCGACTTTGTGACATTCGTAAAAATATAAAAATAAAATGTCATTGATAAAAGTTCAACAACCAATTTTGGAATAACAAAAACCTTTGTTGAAATGCCTTTAAGCATATGTTTAATAAGCAGTAGATGCCATCGCTCAATTGTCCATGCCTTTTTCCTCTCCCATGCCGCTAGGAAAATGAATTTCATGCTTTGTTATTGAATGCACAAGGGAGCTAAACTCGTTAAATGAGCTACTTTAGAGAACCGATTTTGGTATAAACGCCAATTTGAAATTGTGGGAGAGACGTGAGTATATCTAAAAATTATTATAAATGATAATGCACCCCTGGTAAAACCTCTGAACCTGCTGAAAAAAGACCAAGACCCTAAGCATATAAACAGCCTACTATAGCCCATTTGATCACTTGGCTAAATTCAAATGTACCTGTTTCCATTAGGGACCTTCAATAAAAGGCTACAGCCAGCCATAGACTGCTGTAAGCTATTGTCCAACATTTACATCTGAAGCAGTAAACTCACTATCCATGTGTCTTAGCGACGCACTAATCTTTCCCATACAGAACGATACATTATGAACTAGATTTGTAGTAAAACTTGTGTTAAAATCACAGTAATCTGCACGGGAAACCTTGCTGTCTGAGCACTGTTGTTTCAACCCTCTGCACATATAATCAGCACAGACGACATCGCGTATACACGGTCTCGCGATATGCTTGTTTAGCCACGACAACAACAATTAATCTGTCACTATGGATTTCATTTCAACAGTTAAAGGACAAATACACCCCTGGAAAAAGCCACTGTCAGTCAAAGCTGGTGTTCTCTGCAATCAATAGAAGCAATAATATTTTAAATTGGCCTTAGCTGTGGAGAAAGTTGTACAAACAACTTGTGGTTTCACCCATTCTACATTCCTACAACATGCAGCATGCATTGCGCCTCTCTCTCTGAAAGGAATGAAAGGGCATGGTTTTAAAGGGAAGTTATAGGTCTATGCGAGAAGTCTGCCTGTATGTTATGTTCGTTCTTCCGATCAGAACAGTTGGTAAACGTAGGGGGTAATTCACTCATCTCAAGGTCTGATTCACTAAGGACATTGCCCTGATGATATTCAAGCGCAAACTCGTCCAAACAGTTTCGCTGATCTGTGCAGTTTGCTCTTTTTTTGTGTCTGAATGTGGAGAGAAGCTGTCTGCAGCTCCACTCTCTGCTGACGGACCTCAACTGCATGCACAGATCGATGAGACGGGAGAGGAGGGGGCAGATCTTTGAACAGCTTACTGTAAAATCCAGACTCGACTGGTGTTTACTAGTATTACTGTCTGTAACGCAGCTTTATGTTTTTTAAACGAACAGGGAACAGCAGCGTATCTAGTCCATCCATATAATAATCCCCTTCCTGCGTAACGGCTCCAGACATGTGGACCAAGTGAGCCTTTCAAAGCCCTGGACTGATTGGTCTCCCGATTATAATAATAATGACAAAATATTATTTATTAACAGATAGTTTTTTAGAGACAAATTGTCATCATGATCACTGTAAACTCTGAGCCTGGCAACCCTTATAATACTGCACTGCAGCTACCACCACCTGCTGTTAGTGCCGCCATTTGTGAACTAGGTGCTTTTTGCCATGAGGCATAGAAAAAGGGACAAATTTGCCCCGATTGTTTGCATAACATGACTCATTGAAATGCGCGCAAACAGCTCTTTTTGTTGTACCATAATGGCATTAGCTCCCCATAATAGCATGATAGGACTGAGGTTGAAAATCGGCGAAGTTGCCCTTTGAGGATATGAACTTTGTCGCAAACTCCAGTTTTTGCAACTTGTGTTATGTTCAGTCATGTCGCTGATGTTTTGTGAACTCCACTGGCTGTGAAAAATATACTTCCTAATGGTGGCTGCTGTTTTCTTTTGCTCAGACACGTCTGCGCACATAACCCGTTACTTCTCAGCAAATGCAGGTAATCACTGACATGCTATAGATTGATTTACATTAAGGCTGCTCGTAATGCACCACAAACATAGCTGCAGTATTTAATTTTTATCACCAGACTTTCCACTGTGTTAGTTAAGTTTCATTTTTGTGATAAAAGTTCCAAAGTGATTGACTCTCTCTTTTTTTTAATCTATAAAAGAGATTGTCATCCACGATCGATTTAACTTACTGGACACTCCTCGCGTTCTGTCTCCCCCATACCTGGAGCAGCGTCTCCCATATTCTCATCAGAGAAAATAAACAAACACGCTTGCACACACACAATCACACACAGACGTTCGCTGGTCCCTCCTGTAAATACATTGATTGATGTGTGATGTTTTCTGTTAAATACTGTCCTTCTTGTTCTGTTTTTAAAGACCTTAAGTGCAGCTGTGTAGTGTCAGTCTCACTAGTCGGGTTTGATCGTTTTGACACGTAACAATGAGCCTGCTGGCTCACCTGCTGCTGTGAAAACGAGATCCCGAGTGAAAAACTTCCAAACCCGAGTTGAATTTCTTGGACGACTTGCAGCTCATGATGAATGTAAACGTGGCAGATAGGGAGAGAGATACAGAAAGAGGCGCTGCGTGCAGTTACAGCAGGTGAAGGTGTGTGGGGAGACATAACTGAAGAGAAGCAAGGTAAGCAAAACAAAGTACTTTGTGAACAAACACTAACATATGGTGGAGAAGAATGAAGAACAGTTATAATGGAATTACAATATAGCTTTCTTTAAATAGAGTGACGTATTGTTCGCTGCAATATTGTTCTTGTGATAAAATCAGCACTCCTATTGATCATCTAATTTGGTTCGACAAAAACACTAGTTTATTAGAATTTTGTATGCCATGCGAAAGATATAGTCTAGTAGGAAGATAGGGTCCCCATGCACCCCGTGGATATATTTTTCGAACTTAGTTTTTTGTAATCCTCAGGGTGTCTGGTAAACAAATTTTGATGTTCCCAACTCGAAATATTGTCCCAAGGGTCTGTTCAAAAAGGTCTGTTCATTTTTGCAGCTTGGATTTCTGACGAAAATTGAAAATCTACATAACTTTTGAACTAGACATCATACAGAGATAAATGACCCCATTCTGTGTAATTGTGTCATCATCACTGCCATCATCTCTGTCGTCATCACTGTCATCATCTCTGTCATTTCTGTCATCATCACTGTTGTCACCATCACTGTCATCATCACTGTCATCATCTCTGTCATTTCTGGGGCGGCTGTGGCTCAGTGGTAGAGTTGTCATCAGAATAGTTGTTTTCTGATCACCTTTTCAGATTTGCAATTTTATTCTTTTAATTTTAGATACATTTTGAACATATGTGAATATATCTGTTAATAATAACCATATCATACTAGGGCTGTCAACGAATATTCTAATTCGAATATATAACCGAATTGTATTAAAACGGATATACGATTATTAAAATTAATTAATTAATTTTTTTATTTTGCAAGATGTAGAAAGCCTATGTTGATCTTTTAAAAGGCATGCTAATGTTTAAATAAATACCTTCGCATGTACGTTTGTCTGGTGTTGTATTGGTATGTCCTCTTGTGGACATATTACGCAAAAATAGATATTAGAATAGTTCTAAACTATGTTTTTTTTAGACATTAGACATGAGTTTCACACTACAATTTCTCAGGAACTAAAACTTTTATTGGGGACCCATTCGGTTTCCCAGGGACCCACTCAAATCGCCACCCGTGGGTGAATCACTACATTGAAAAGCTAGCAACATCACTGCTCAAGTTATGGTACTGTAAGAATATTTTGATTCTTGTCATTTTAACTCTTGGTTTAGTTTGTATTACAGGACATTTGCTTGAAATGAGTATTAATACACTCTGATATTACTATTTCTTTTGTACTTATTCCATCACCGCTAGAAAATATACTCATTTGTGTGGCGGTTTATTGGACTAAATTAGATTTTCCTGGTGTACCTATTGAAGTGGCTAGTGAGTGTATATCTGGAGTCAGTCATCTTTCAACTTCCTTCCATCAGCTGCTCCTCGTCCATTGCGGTGTTTTCAAAGCGAAATAATTAAGACCTGGGCGTCTGACAGCTAAAAAGTTCAGCTCAAAACTGCGCCACTCATTATGTGGCCTAGTTAAAATAAGGAGTTAGATACACAGTAAATACTCCTCATTCCTCAATATTGTGGCAGCTGGCTGGAGGAAGTTCACCAGGAAGCTTGAAAGTTTGATACTGAGCGCACAGCTGATGTAGGCACGTGGATTGTTTACTAGAGCCCGACCGATTTATCGGTAAACCGATTTTATTGGCCAAGATTGGCACTTTTCAGATATATTGGTGTCAGCTAGAGATGTTTCGGTCCTGAACGATTCCTTCAAAAAGAATGAATCTTTTCAGTGAACGGGATGATCCGTTCACTTTCATGCATTAAATTTGTTCCTTTTGTTCGCTTGGCTCCCCAGTGCCTCACTTCTTCTTTTAGAAAACCAGACTGATTGATGTTCGCACGAGCCAATTGCGTTTCAGAGGAGGGCTGTATGTATCAAATGACCATCATTGGTTAGGAGAACGACTGAACGTATCACTTGACCGAATGTCTCTCTCTCTGTCTCTCTCTCGCTCTCGTTCACTGAACGAAGACCATTCTCGTTCACTGAACGAAGCGACCCAATTAGGTGCTTCTGTGCATACAAGTCAATTCACAGATGTGTAAACCACTGACAGATGAACACAAACTAAACTATGTTTATTTATTTATTTAGAAATTATAATGCAAGTAGGTTTTGTAATGGGCAAGTTGGGCCAGGTAGACCAGTGAATGCAATGTGAGCCGTCATCGTTCATGAACGAGTGACAGTGACGGAACGTATCGCTTGACCGAATGTCTCTGTCTGTCTCTCTCTCTCTCTCTCTCTCGCTCTCGTTCACTGAACGAAGACCGCTCTCGTTCACTGAACGAAGACAATTCTCGTTCACTGAGCGAAGCGACCCGATTAGGTGCATCTGTGCATACAAGTCAATTCACAGATTCAGACTCTGATTAAATATATTACATCCTAAGGCCCTGTGAATATATAAGGAGCATCATTCACCTCCGTTAAACTTTAAAAACAACATATAATAAAAACGGTGATGCAGACTCACAGCGCTGAGAGGGAGAGAGCATCTGCTCAGAGGGAGGGAGGGAGGGAGCGAGTCATCGCGGACTGAAGTGATGACGAGATATAAAAGTTTGATCATGAAGCCCGATCATCTACAGCTCTGTGTAAAATATATGTAGTACACAGCAGACTGCAGTCTCTGTTGACAGACAGACAGACAGACAGATCTGAGCACAGGTCCACGTTATTAAACGTCTGTGTTCTCCTCTGCGCTGCGTTATAAACTATGATGTACTGATCGCAGGTTACAGCTCCTGCTCGTGTCATTCCAGCATGTGGAGAGACGTACTTTATTTTTTATAGTAATTGTGTGCGGAAAATAAAGACAGAACGCGACCTTATTGTGGCAACAAATCAAGATCAGTCATTGTTCTTGATTGTTAAATTTTAAAGAGCTATTTCAATCAGGAGAGACTTAATACGTTTGACAATTATTTATTTACAGGTTGAAATGAAATGTGCAAAGTCTTTGGCGATTAGACTCCATCGTGATGTCATCGTGAGCTGGAGGGGTGTAGAGGCTGAGAGCAGGATAGGATACCCCCCAAAACAATGAGAAGAAATAATGGGAAGCATATACTCACTTTTGATGAAGCAGGCCTTACCTTACCGGGTTGTAACGGGATTCTAAGAAGAGTTAAAGAATTAAGCACAGAGAGCGTGAATAATTGATATGCATTATGAAACAATAATTAGACATTTACATTCACATTAATAGCCAATAATTGGCCGTGCAAGAGTGAGATCACAAGACATGAAGCCAGCGATTGGCCGTGCAAGAGTGAGGTCATGAGACCTTGGCCAGCAATTGACCATGCATGAGGGGGTCACGATAGACCTTGACCAGCGATTGGCCGTGCATGAGGGGGTCACGATAGACCTTGACCAGCGATTGGCCGTGCATGAGGGGGTCACGATAGACCTGGACCAGCGATTGGCCGTGCATGAAGAGGTCACGATAGACCTTGGCCAGCGATTGACCATGCATGAGAGGGTCACGATAGACCTGGACCAGCGATTGGCCGTGCATGATGAGGTCACGATAGACCTATGTGAGGTGTATGCTGTTCCGATGACCTGATCGAGCCGCTAAGGCTGAGTGTTAAAGGTCATATGACCCTAAGCTGACGGTGGCCGCATAGCTCTTAACGTGAGGTGCGTGATGAAACCTATATGATCTACGTGTTTTAACCAAGTGTATGGTGCGTGTACGTGCCCTCCCCCGCCATGAGACCTTGTGACAGGACGCAACGGTGAACCTCAACCCATAGCAACACCGCACGTACCATCACCACCAGTTATATGAAAAGCTTACCAGAATTCAGGGTTTCAGAGATCTTTGATTTGCAAGAACGGTGCCGACATCAGGGCGAATATAAGAAGTGTAGGCCGAGGAAGACCACCGCCCGAGTTGTTGCAGAGAGGATGATGAGATGCCTTGATTGGCAGCAGTAGTGGCAGCACCTATTCTAAAAGAATGCCCTGAATAATGCTGGGGGGATAAATTGATTTTGAGGAGCACTTGTTTTAGATGAGAATTAAACCAAGATTTTGAAAGAGGGGAGTTCCCAGGTGTTAGAAATAGAGGAGACTTGGCGTT
The DNA here is from genome assembly GCF_022749685.1 of Semicossyphus pulcher. Taxonomy (NCBI): domain Eukaryota; kingdom Metazoa; phylum Chordata; class Actinopteri; order Labriformes; family Labridae; genus Semicossyphus; species Semicossyphus pulcher. Next base: position 33,135,728 of record NW_027211759.1, on the reverse strand, counting down.
AGTAGGGGGTCTGACTGAAAGGAATTTGATCATGGATTTAAAGGGGCAAAAGACTGTTCCTGTGCGAGCCACAATGACTGAACAGGACCCATTACATTTAGTATCCTTAAGATCTACACAATAGTGACTAGAATGAAAGGCTAAATCAGAGAAAGAAATATTCTTATTGGGATTGAAAGATTGAGAGGAAGTTGTAGTGAATTCACCAGCTCTGAGGAATGCATAAAAAGCCATGGAAAATACTGCCTCGAGCAGAGCGTCAACATAAGGAGATAAGAACCCTTTTCTAAGTTCAGATAACATGCTGTGAAGAACGGACAAAGTAATAGGCCTCCTGCGGTCTGCAACAGGAGGGGAGACTTTAGCAATGCCCTTTAACAAAATTTTAATAGCAGGATTCGAAAATAGACTAGGAAAAGAGGGATCATAACATCTGACGTTAAACTGGATTCCTGCAAGTAATCCTCTAATATACTGAGGTTTAAAATGTCTAACATCCATACAATAGCCTATGAAAGCACAAATGGTGTTAATGTGAACAGGTTTGAGAGGCATACATATTGAAACACAAAACAAGGCAAAAGTACTCCATGCAAAATCATATGTTTTTAAAGTGGAGGGGGCTAAACCTTTCCTCATATAATATTTGGATGACTCTAAATAGCTGATCATGGGGCCATGATTTAGAATAGAGTTAGCTGTTGAAGGGGCGGAACTTGAATAGGGACTGGGCTGGCTTCGGGGCAGATGCTCCGGAAGATCTGAAAGTTAAAGCGTGAGAGAGAGTCAGCAAGTTTATTGTAATGCCCAGGCACGTGACGGGCCGTGATTATGAAGTTGTGAGTTATGGACGACCATGTGATGCTTCGAAGGAATGGCATGATATCTTTAGAAGAGGAGCGCCCTCTGTTGATCATGCTGACGACAGCTTGATTATCACAAAGCACTGAGATACGTTTGCGTTTCCAATGCTGACCCCACACGTGACATGCAACTGCAACGGGGTAAATTTCGTACAGCGCTGAGGACTGATCGAAACCGGAGAAAGCGGGAGGCCAGTGATCAGCGAACCACTGGCCTTGAAAGAACCCCCCAAAACCCACGGATGGAGCGGCATCCGTGAAAAACTTCAAGGAGTCAGAAGAATGTACCAAGTCATCATAGAAGAAGGTTATGCCATTCCAGTGCTCGAGCAGCAGGGACCAAAAACTCAGGTCGGAGCGGCACCCTTCATCTAATGATATGACGTCATGTAAATTATGCACTGATGACGACATCTCTAGTAAACGAGATATGAAAGACCGCCCTTGAGGGATAACGCGCATGGCAAAGTTAAGATGCCCTAGAAGGGAAAGTAACTGCTGCTTTGTGATGTACTCAGCTGCGCAGTACGATTTTGAAATATCACGAATGCGCTGCAGTTTTTCGGCTGGGAGCGACGCTTTCATTTCGATACTATCCAGCGTGATACCAAGGAACTCTAGACGTGTGTCGGGACCTACAGTTTTCTCTTCTGAGAGAGGAACGCCAAGAACCTGGAAGCAATGTTTTAGTTTCCCTAAAGAGGAGCCTGAGCCATCGTGAGGAGGATCTATCAGGAGGAAGTCATCAAGCAGATGAAGAACGGAGGGAACCCTGAATTGGTTTAACAGGATCCAGCAAAGCGCCTCAGAAACAAGGTTGAATATGCACGGGCTACTTCTACACCCGAATGTCAGGCGCACGGCGAAGTAGTACTTTGAATCCCACCTGATGCCGAAAAGAGGCCATTGAGACGGATGAATGGGAACAATTTTGAATGCGTCGGTGATATCTGCTTTGGAGAGCCACGCGCCTTGCCCTGCTAACTTTATCAATTTGATGGCGTTATCGACTGATGCGTAGTGAAGAGAAAAAGGTTCAGGCGGAATAAGACTGTTAACGCTCGCAACGGGGCCGTAGCGCGGCGCGGACAGGTCGAAAATTAACCTTTTCTTCCCTGAATATTTCCTTGTAGCTACACCTATGGGGCTAGTGCGAAATACTGAAAAGGGGGAAGACTTGAATGGACCTATGACATACCCTTTATTAACCTCTTTCTCTAATAGTTGCGAGACTATTTCTGGCTCTTTCGCTGCGGACTTGAGATTTTTTGTTACGTACGTAACTGAGGGAGAAGCTAAAACTCCGACCCGAAAACCCTGAGAGAGCCCTGTAAGAAGGTGATCCACGAACACTGAATCAGGATGAGATGACAGTTCTGCTGCTAAATATTTAACATTTATTGGTGTAGAAGGGTGAAAGTTCAGAATGTCTTTGAACCACGTCGGTTCTCTTGGCGTGCAAAATTCCGAGACGGAACGATGCGCCGTGGGCAGACGGACCGGGGATGTGCATCCCTGCAACTGCTGCAAACGTGAAGAAAATGGCAATTGGGAAATGAGCAGACATTTTCATTGAAATTGTTGCAGATCGGCGTGCTATTAAAGAGATGCACCTGGCGGCCACGTTTGTCGGTGAGAGGTAGAGGCGTGGGTGGAGGTGGGGGCTTGAAGAGAGACTGCTGAAACGGCACTGAGGGGCAAAGGGAGGCGGAATGACCTGATTGCCCACATGAGCTGCAGGTGATGATTTGATTTCCTCCGGCGAACATCACTAGGAGCTCGGTGTCCAGAATGGACCAGTCCAGGCGGGTGTTATATTGTGAAATGTTCAGAGCGGCTTTTCTTGAGAAAGCTTTGTGGTACTGAAAGAATATGTTTTTTCCATACTTGAGATTGAGATCACTGATGAGAGACAAATAAGCATCGAGTTCTTGTCTTCTCTCGGGGAAAGCAGAGCATATAACATCACGGAATATGCCGAAAGCTGCTACGAACTGCCCGAAACTCAAATCATTATTAAGCCGGGGATCGGCGGACTTAAAGACGGCAGTTAAATTTTCGCCTGTGGCGATGCTATTAGCGCACTCTGGTGAAGGCAGGATAAGGCTGACTAGATTAATGTCTTTGCCATCTAAGATTTTAGACCTTAATCGGGGAAATATGTACGCTGATTGCGGAATGTAAGGCCTACCTAAAATAGGAGCTGGAACAGCCGTGGCGAGTGAATGTGCTGAAGCTTCAATCCGAGTGATAGTGGATGGCTGACTTGGCGTAGTGACATCCAGCAGAGTTGTAGCAGAGGAAGAAGTGGCAGATAAAGCGTTCTCCAGAGCACGAAGGCGTGCGTCGATATTACCCATAGATTTATTCAGAGCCTGTAAGGTGGAGACTAAGAAACTATCAGAGGATGAGTGTCTTGGATTAGTCGGTTCTGCGTGAGAGGGGGACCGGCAAGAGACATTTCTCCTCTTGGGCTGAGGAACTTGCGAGGGACCTGATTTCCTCGTTCTTTTCCGACCGCGAGTTGGTACAGGAGAGGAGATGATGGAAGCAGCCGGTTGCTCGGCGCGATATGAGCATTCTCCCTGTTCGTAATTTGATAATTCCGCCAACTCGCGGAGCTGGGAGAGAGAAATACCTGGTGCTGGAGTGATGCCACGACCATGAAGCTGAGACATAAGGAATCCTGCCTCGCCTTTTGATGGACTGTCACGAACTGCAAGGCGAGCGCTCCTGCGCAGGCTGTCCGGGGGGATGGAAGCTATCTCCGGCAACACATCGCCTCCTAGATCAGGATCCTCCGCGAGTTGATCGAGGTCAGAGTCGGACATTGGAGGAAAATGAAACAACGAGATGCAACAAAGGGTGAGTAGGAAATGTTCCATTCGCAATAATCGTCTGAAACGCTGAGCAGACTGCGGAAGGGAGAGGAGCAGATTTAAAGTTTGACAGCAGTAAGATGATTGGTTCACAGACGTCGTGTCTAACTCTGGTTGGTTAATGCTTAAATGGGAACGCCCATAATCAGCTGATCGCGAAACAGGAACAGAGGGGGGAAAGAGAGAGAGTGTAGTATGAATGAAGTTAATGATGAATGAATGAATGAGAACAGTCTTCCTGCTTGAACTTTCGCTAAGCTACATTATGGTCCAACCTTATCTGGCCCATTTCAGCTGATGGCCCGTTTTAGCTGACTCCACCACTCCCCTTGGTGTTGATGGGTCATTAGGCTCACATGATCCTGAGTGTGAGTGCGATCTCACCTGTTTAGGCAGATGATTTAATACTGCATTGTAATTGGGAAATCGGTGGTGTCTAGGCCATTGCCTCTGTTAAGGATGATTTTCTCATATTAGAAGCATATTAAAATTACAATGACCTGGATTACTGAGAACCTTCACACTAGCAAATACAGTTTGAGCGCCGAGGAGGGGCGAATGACCGGGTCATTTCGTTCGTGAACGAATGTGAACGAACGAAACAGGTCAGACATTCTGATCCTCGACCACGACTTTGTGTAAAGCACAATGAAGTTGTAGTCTTCGTCTTTTGTTTTATGTATTGTGTTTTGTACAGATATGGACTTATGTGTCTGAAATAAAGAAATAAAGTAAAGTACAATACTAGAGACGGTATTACAACAGCTCAAAAATATACTGACACAACAGCAAGATGAGATAACACATGAATGTTTATTTTTATATAAATATTATAATATTTTCTTTTTAATATAGTTGGGCCAAGTAACTGTTATATTATGATGACCAGTAATGCAATGGGAGCCGTATCATCATGAACGAGTGAGAGTGAGTGAGTTACGGGTAAACCGGAAATGTCACTGAACGACCTGGTGAACGAATGTATTGAACGAATCTTTCAGCTGAAAGAGATCCGAAGATCCGGGTCACTGAAGTGAACGAGCGTTGACATCTCTAGTATCGGCGGAAATGTTCTCGGATATAAATTAACTTCATATTCGGCAACGCTGTGGGCTAAAGTCAGTACACTTTCTGATTTACAGAGAGCGCAGTTTGAATTTTAATATAATGAGAGTCAGGCTCTTGGATTTGTTATAGTGAAATACAGCTGAAGTCAAAAAATGAAACAGCCACCTCACTCATGGTAACAACTATAAACCAGCATAAAAATGACAATTACCAACATATGCAGAACATATGTTCTCAACAGACACATTAAAAACTGTAACATTTTTTTTTTTTTTGCATTTTGGAACATAAATAGCAAACTTAACAACTTAAACTACTCAGTCAGCACTAGGCGGCAGGCATCATGGGAAATGAGGACGTCCCTATCGCTGCCAAAGTGCGCGTCACAGCTGAGCAGAGCAGCACACACGGCGAAAGGAAGCATTAGGAAGCATCATCTTTCCCATACAGAACGAAACATTGTGAACAACAAACTCTTGTTAAAATCACATTTATCAGCCAAAGAAAGCTTGCTTTCAGAGCACCGCTGTTTCTACCCTCTGCGCATCTAAACTGCGCAGCAAGATCCTGTGTGTACAGTCTGTCTCTCAGTTAGTTTGAAGTTCGATAGTAACGAAGGCACATAAGCGTTAAGCTTTATTGTCTGTAAGTTTCATAGCGGTTACGCTCAAAACAACAAGCTTACACGTCTACACCTCTGTACAACCCCGCAGAAGATTTTTGGTCCTACTTTTGTGTGTTTTTGTGTTATACTCACTTCTATTTCATTTGATATTTTATTTTAGTGCTATTTAAGCTGCTACAGAAACATAATTTTATTTGAATTTTGTATGTCATGCAAATGTGACAACTTTCGAATTTTAATATTTTGATTTCAGATACATTTTGAACATATGTGAATATATTGCTAAACTGCAACAACTACTAACATCAGCCTTCCCCATAGTATCATTATTGTTGCTGCTAATGCTAATAGTAGACCTGTTGACTTCAACTGTTACAATTACGATTACCTCAGCCTTTATCATTACTCTGCTTCTCTCGCTAAGTTATTTATTTATTTATTTTGCTAATCTTCACCCTAGTCTGTCACTATTATTGGCATTGTAACCATAAGTATGTGTCTGTTGTTGTTCATGTAACAAGGACATATGTTGTTGTTGTAACAAGAAAATATGTTGTTGTTGCTCTCTTTGCCTGTCTCTATCCTGCATCTCCTTCTTTCCCATTTTCGGCCCATCCAGTCGAGGCAGATGGCTGTACAACATGAGTCTGGTTCTGCTCGAGGTTTCTGCCTGTTAATAGGAAGTTTTTCCTTGCCAATGTGCCGAATATTGCTAAGTGCTACTCATGGTGATTCATGTTGGGCCTCTCTTTAAATAACATAGCAAAGAGTCGGTCTAGACCAGGGGTCCGTTTCACGAAGCAGGTTTATTGAAAACTCTGAGTCTGTTAACCCTGAAATGAGGGAAACTCTGAGTTTTCCGTTTCACAAAGGGAGGTAACTCAAACCAGAGAAAGAGGGGTAACTCTAGCCTGTTTCACAGAGAGAGGTAACTTAAGCTCTCGGTCAGTTACCGTAGTAACAGACTCTATGAACCTAACCTGGTCAGGAGCAGGTTTTCTTCAGGAAACTCAGAGTTTCGCTCCGTCTCCTCCCTCTAGAATATAAAACCCTCATTCGACTTCCTCATTCATTCAGCCCGTCTCACGCGTGTGTTTGAGCGGTTACCAAATTAAAAGAAGAAACGTTGCGTCTCTGTGCTGCTCTGACTGGTTTGCAAAAGTCTATTATATTTATGATAAAAAAAAATCAAAAGACAAATCTGTGTCAAAGTCATCATTTTTAGATTTTCCACCACCACTGCCGAGAGCACTCAAATAAGACGCCGAAAGTTATTGGATTTTTTTTTAAACTAACACATTCAGTTTAATCAACATGAATTATAATGTATGTGAAGTCAGCATCATGTTAGGGATAAAGCTAATGCACATTAAAACGGCCACTGAATGATATTTCATTAGTTTAATATTTAAAATATGATTGAAGTGCTTCCATGTACGTTTTTCTCCCGCTGGATTGCTCCTAAATTAATATAAATTTTAGCTTCCGGTCGTGATTAAGTATTAAATAAATAGACCAGTTCAAACTTGCAAATTTACTCGAGCAGCAGTTTCTTCCCACGCCGCTTCTCTCTCTTTTGCAGCTGCAGCCGTGTTACTTTATTTTTCGAAAAACATGCTCGTATTCGCTGAACGTCCGCATGGATTTCGAGCTCCGCTGGTGTGACGTAGGAGGACCTCTTTTACTTGGCTTTTTATAGTCAGCGTGCACGCACTTAATTCCGGCTGAACCTACTCAGAGTTGATTGAACTAACTCTGATCAGCTGTTCTGGAACCGAAAATCAGAGTTTCCTATCTCAGAGTAGATCAACTCAGAGTTCAGGGTTAGACTCAGAGTTTGTTGAACCTTCTTTGTGAAACGGACCCCTGCTCTTTCTGTAAAATGTCTCGAGATAACTCTGGTTATGATTTGGCGCTATACAAATAAAATTTGATTGATTGATTTGATTGATTGATATCGGTCGCTATATCGATATCGGAATTTTTTTACTCCCTAATACTGGAATCGGCATCGGCCCCAAAAATCCAATATCGGTTGGGCTCTATTGTTTACATTGCATAATAGAACTGCATATGATTCTGTGTGGACAGACAGTGTCCGATGTCAGCGATGCGAAGCGGACCCTCGCTTGCGGTTAGAACACTGTGTGAGGAGTAAACTGGTCCTGCAGTTGTTTATTTGGTTGCCACGACTTTGCGAGTTATTGACCTCCTGTGACTCATGTCACCGTTTTAGTGCTCTTCCTTAACGAGGAGAGAGGGCAAACGACTGTTCATTTGGAGCGGAAGTCTCTGCAGAGTCGTCTAATTGCGACTTCAGGACACGTTATAGAAATCTGGAGCAGCGATGGCAATAATTTTGTGGCGGCGGCACTCGCTTATTTGTGCATGTTGAGGTGTGTTGCCGCTGCTGCAGGGGGTTCAGTAGTTGATACAGGCTCTAATGAAACGTGTAATTTGGAACAGATTGAATGTTGTATATAAAGTTACTACTGGCTCTTACCAATAAGTGGCACTATGACAATTGACCAAATATTCATGTTTATCCTGGCTCTTACCAGTAGGTGGTTCTATGGTTATGACTACAACCAAATACTCATGTTTATCTGCTCAGGCTGGGACTGGCATAATGCATGTGAAATTTGGAGATGATTCAACAATTTACATGAACAGCAAATTAAGGCATTTTATGAAGTCCCTTCCACGTCTCATAAATAGTGCTGCAGCTAATGACTATTTTGAAAGTCGACTAGTCATGGATTATTGAAACAATTAGTTGACTAATGGGAATGAATTGCACAATTACTTATTGGCTCTTATTTAGCTATCGGCTTGTATATTTAGTTATTTAAGTTATTTTAAGCATATGCTGTCTAACAAAAAAGACAACTAGAAAATGCAATTTCTGAAGAAATTGTGGTGTGAATGTTGTCTGCTGAAAATATAGCATCTGCACTGCTAATGCTGTGCATGAAAATTGAATGAATGTAATGTATGAATGATGTAAAATATGTTGTTGAAGAGCTAATGCTAAACTGCCAATGCTGTGCTTGAATTTTAAATGAATGTAAGTATGAAAGATGTGGAATATGTTGTTGAAGAGCTGACGCTTAACTGCTAATGCTGTGCATGAAAGTTCAATGAATATAATGTATGAATGATGTGAAATATGTTGTTGAAGAGCTGACGCTAAACTGCTAATGCTGTGCTTGAATGTTAAATGAATGTAAGCAATGTGTGAAAGGTGTTAAAAAAAGCTGATGCTGGTTGAATTGCTGAGTGCTGAATGACAAATGTTGAATAATTGTATATATTTTGAACATTCTATATTCCACAGGAAGCCAGTGCAGAGAGGTTAATACAGGAGAGATGTGATCTCTTTTCCTAGTTCTTGTAAGTACACGTGCTGCAGCATTTTGTACCAGCTGAAGAGTTTTATAATATACAATTCCGCTATGCAGCATAAGACAATTTGTTATGTGGCAATATGGAGCACTGGGACAGGGTGATAGAGTAATTATACCAAGTTTCTGTGTCTGGAAGATATGCGACTGTTACCCAGATCCACATGGACAATACAGGGGATTTGTCCCTAGAAGGGTGTAAAATAGTAATAATTACAGAAGGCTGCTGTCAGGCATAACACTTTGAGTGGATAAACATATGTATATTTGATTGTGTTTCCTGTTTTACCCCCAGAAGGCTTTAGAAAAATTCATTTCTTGTTCTAATCTGTATAATGTTATAACTTTTTTGAATAAAATCTTGATGATGATAAATGCCTTTTCTTTACACTTACAACATAAACAGTCAGGCATTATATGTATATCTTTTTACATGTCTCACAAACAATGACAACCAAGTTTGTATAGAAACTTGTTTATTATATTTTTTTATAAGAAAACTATACATGTCCTGAGGTTTCTTGTCAGACAACACCGGTCGGGCTGGGCATATGCCATCGTCTTGGTGCTGTTGCAACCTTCTACTGGTTTAGCAGTGGTTGTCCTTTCGTAATTTCCAGTTTTACAATCATCTGTTTTAAAGTTAAGATTTCATAGTCAAATGTTTTGCAGTAAAGGGTTAATCTGTGTGGCATACTGTGTCCTTTGATGAGTCAAGTGCAGATGAAAGTGGGTAAGATCAAGGAAGAACTGTGTTCTTTGATGAGCCAGGTGCAGATAGAAAGTGTGAGACCAAAGGACTTTGGATCTGGAGCTGGTCAGATCTTAAGGCGGCAAGTTCTAACTTTTGTAGGCGAAACTGAAAGCGGGGGCTGAGGAGCAGCAGGATGTGATATCATAAAGGGCCCGAATAAGGATAGAGCCTGCCCTTTTCTGACACACTAGAAAGATTGACACTGACCAGATGCAAAAGAAATCAGGTGTTTCTGAGTGACTGAGAACTTCTCTTCAGGAGGAGTTCCATAGAATGGATATAACCAAGCTCTTGAAAGTGAAAGTCAGTCTCATCCAGATCGACTCGAGTCTATTTGTTTGTATTTATATGAAAATAAACTCTTTTTGCATCAGATTCTGCCAGTCTCTAGTGTCTGCTTGTCTACTGAACCTTTTTTTTTAGACTTAGACTATATTTTTAAGAATGCCCTTAATTATGTTGTGGCAAGGGGGTTCTGGCCTGATCTGGCCCTTGGGACAGGACTTTTACCACAACAGTTGGCCATCCAATCCATTGCATTCAGGCCGAATTAAATGATTGGATGGGTTATTTCAGGCCTGTGACAGCTACAGATGCCGAATTTTTTCCAGAGCATTTTATTCATTCACTGCTGTTAGAATCCAAAGAGAATTTCAACTTATTTTACAAAAAGACCAGACTAACTTGCATACCGTACCTTTAAGTGGTATTTAAATTTTGTATCTGCCATTTCTAACCAGAAAAACTAAAAATGGCTTCTTTTTTATTTTTTTTATTTTGTTTCTAGAAGTAAAATTCAAGTTCAAGTTATGCAACCTCTAGTTTAAATACATGGTCTTAAAATGAGTGACTTTCTTATTACCGTATGTGTATGTTGAGATTCTAAATCCATCAAGTCTTTTTTTGGAGCACATTTCTTTTGGAGCAAGGTTTTCTTTGTGTCTTTTCCCAGTATGGCAAAGAGGTTAGCATTAACTTTCATTTCAGATGGTCTCAAAATTTATTTTGGAAATTCTGATGGGTACCCTGTCCTACCACTACAATATCAGGCCACTTTTCTGTTTCCTCGGACTGAAATTGATGTTTAACTTTAATTTCTCACCACGTGTTCTTCATATTTCTGACAGTATGGCAAAAAGTTAGCATTAACTTTCATTTTAAATGGTATTAAAATGGTCTCAAAATGAACTTTACAAAATCTTCTAGGTACCCTGTCCTGCCACTACAATATCAGGCCCTTTTTGTGTTTCCTTGGACAGAAATTGATTTTTAACTTTAATTTCTCACTATTCTCTTACTCTGTGATAAAAACAGATGACTGTTAATGTATATCTGTACATGAAAAACAAATTGCATTGTATTGGGTGAAATTTCATGGTTTTTTTTTCATATCACCATATATCGCAGACATCTCATAGTTTGCTACAGTATCATGCTGATGCTTTATTTAGACTAAAGTCTATCACGGGAGGATGAATGGTGCTTATTTGCTGTTAAACCACTTTCTATACTTAAACCCAATATGTATGTGTCATTTCAATATTTGCAATTTGGTATAGGTCATTCAGCACATTCTGTAATCCTGTGGACAAATTATTGTCTTTAAGCTTTGAATTCCAATTGTGTCAAGTTGCTAAACCTTTGACTAAGTGAAATATCTTTATCTTTGTTCTTAAGGTATGGACTCACAAGTCCTGCTCTACCCATCACACCTGCACTTAGCTCAAAAAAGTGCCTTAGGAACCAGCAACAGTGGTACCAGCAGACCCAAAGAGGAAGCTAACCGCAGAAATAACACCATCAGACCCTTTCAGCACCAAACCCCTCCAAAGACCTATGTGATTGGAGTTAACTACGGTATTGCCTATCCCAATAACATTATCCCATCCTCAACTGGTGCTGAGTCAGGAAGACTGCATAGGGGACTGCAGTTTGGAGAGACCAGAGAGTGGGCATTACAGACTGCAGGATTACAGAAAGAGGAGAACTGGGAGGTAGAAGGTTCGGCTGCAATCCAGGAGCCTCTTTTCCAGAGCAGAGACTCGCAAAAAGGGAGGCTTTGTAGGAACGGTGGTGGAACTCACTCAGGAGGAGGCTTGGACTGCGGGTTGCCCATAAGGGCCTGTTTCAGATCAGAGGAGGAAAAGGGCAGAAATACAAGAATAATAGCAAGCGAAGGATACCTCAACCTATTAGATACAGGTCCCATCAAGATATGTGAAAGTAGAAAACATCTGCAAGAACACAACTGTGTCGGAACCATGCAGATAGTGGAGGAGTTGTCTGCTCTACCTATGGCCATGTTGCAAACCAGCACATGGAACAGCGCAGACACCGGTGATAAAGGGACACTGCATTCTCAACACAACAGGGTTAAGGTGGTAGACACCAGGGGTATAAAGGTAGATGGGACAAAAATGAGGCTAAATGGCAGTACTGAGGTAGTGGCAGGAACTATAGTAGGTCGAACTGGATCAGGAGATGGTGATTATCAGTTAGTTCACAATGAGGTTCTGTCTTCCTTGAAAAACAGCTATGAAGTCTTGGAGTTTCTGGGTCGTGGAACATTTGGTCAGGTGGTGAAGTGCTGGAAAAGGGGAACGAATGAAATGGTGGCTGTCAAAATACTGAAGAACCACCCATCCTATGCATGTCAGGGACAGATTGAGGTAAGGATTTGTGTGATTTGGAAATATTTGAATTTTTTGAAAAATGTGATGGTAAGGATGACCTAGTTGCTTGTGACTGCAATTTGGTCAGGGAAACACCAGCACATTAAAAGAAATCACTACTGAAAGACACTTTTTTACATTTCTAGATTCTGAAGAACTATTTGCTTAAGTTTCTTCTGGCTTCTTCTTTGTATTATATACAGTTGTTCTAATCAATATTTGTTTTTGTTTTTTCTGGTCTCGAACCCCAGGTAGAGATTCTGTCAAAGTTGAGCAGCGAGCATGCAGAGGATCACAATGTGGTGCGTGCTCTGGAGTGCTTTCAGCACCTGGGACACACCTGCTTGGTGTTTGAAATGCTAGAGCAAAACCTATATGACTTCCTTAAACAGAACAAATTCAGTCCACTGCCACTGAAGATCATTAGGCCTATTCTGCAGCAGGTAAAGTGTTATCTATTATAGACATACACAGACATAATCAGTACATGTAGATAAAATACACAGCATCATGGATACAAATACAGTTGCTCATAGAAGTTGATTTAAGTGCCAAACTTGCTTATAATACCTCTCTATATTTGAAAATATGTATAGGTGGCAACAGCCTTAAAGAAGCTGAAGTCTCTGGGTTTTATCCATGCTGACCTGAAGCCAGAGAACATCATGCTGGTGGACCCTTCAAGACAGCCCTACAGAGTCAAGGTCATTGACTTTGGGTCAGCTAGCCATGTCTCCAAGGCTGTTTGTTCCACTTACCTTCAGTCCAGATACTACAGGTGAGGACTCTCCATTCATTCAAATCTCTGTAATAGGATCACTTTTTTAGATTTTCTATTCTCATACACCTCTCATACACCTTGGGCAATGCTTGAGTTGAATGACCCATTCATATTTTTACCCCTAATGGTGCGTGTGTTGCTTATAATACAGTTTTTAAATCCCACAATAATAATTTGCTGGGACGATTAAATAGACTGTTTTTGTCCATTTACAAATAAGTGTTCAGTAATATTTTTCACAATCCAAATGTCTTTTTAATAAAATGAAAATTTTAATTGGATAATTGGATTGAATTGTAGAGGCCTTGTGCGAATTCATTGTGTGTCAGATGGTGGGGGAGGTTGCCCAAAAAAAAGTTTTCAGTGAGTCAACATTGATAACCAGCAACCAGAGCAGATACAGCTTACTTACAGGAATAGATATCTGACAGGTGAGCAAATACACAATACAACATTAGGTAAGGCACATTAGCCACTGTCCTACCGAGCAACACAATGTAATTCATGTTAAAATTGGACTGTTTAAAGCTACCTTCCTGGTATAAAATATTTACTTTACCAGCAAGCATTAGCTAAAGTAATAAGTAGGATTTTTCCTTACATTTTGTCAGCAACACATTCAAACTAGGCCCCTCCTCCTGGGGTCTTCGTCACCAGCTCAGCCCACGCCATCTGTGCAATATGGGTTATGTGCAATTGAGCCTGACCGATTTATTGGTCAACCGATTTTATTGGCCGATATTTGCACTTCGCAGATATGGTAAATGGTAAATGGTGTGTACTTATATAGCGCTTTTCGACCACTTAAAGCTGCTTTTACACTACATATCACATTCACCCATTCACACACACATTCATACACTGATGTATACACTGTATACACACACTGATGTGTTTAAAGGTCCCATATTATGCAAAACTTGCTCCACTTTTCAGAAAATGTGTGCTGAAACAGCCTGATTGCAGCTTTTCCCTACATGACGTCATGAAGGGCAATAACACCTCCTCCAGGTTGGTGACCCCGCCCCAGATAAATGTTTGGTCTGCCCCATGAAACTTCCTCGCAGGCGCTATTTTTTTCCTCTCGTAACGCTGCTCCGGTAAAATAAACATGGCGAAGGTACGGGCAAAGCATGGCAGTTGCTCTGTTGTTGGCTGCACAAACGAGCACAGGAGTCTATTTTTACCTCCTTCGTCTGAGGTTATGTTGCTTTACTGTATAGGCCTACCGAGCGTGATAGCCTGTTGAATGTGGTTTTAGCATAGCAGCTAAGGTAAGTTACTGTTGGTAACATAGTTTCCTTATACTATGTTAAAACCCGTTACCACTCTACGGCCCGCCGGCGGGCCGTCATCGCGATTACTACAACATTTGCCGTGCAGCTACGATGATAACTTTATGTTGCCACTCATGTGTCACATCATTGGAAAGCTACGATCAAGTTCAAGATTTGATTGAAATTAACCATTAAAAGATCCAATCACCACAGCGGGTACAATCAACGGCAACATACCAAAAACAAACATTTACAAAATTGACGTAACTCACCGATGAAGGCTCACTGTATTCCACTGATGCATATTATTTTCATAATTCACTCCTGGTACATTGCTAAAGGTCCAGATGATATAATCCAGTAAAGTATTTAGTCCAAAAGCATTATTCCATCAATAAGTGTCCATGGATCGCCGTTCGTCGTTACTAATCAGCCGTCAGAAATGCCGCATTTCCCCGTGTATTTACTATAATAACTTCATATTCCCTTTGAAGCGCCGCTCCGTTCCGGTATCATGGTGGAGGCGAGCTTCTTAGCTTTCTATAGAGGTCTCATTTGAACCAATAGGAGCTTCCATTACTGATTCTCAGCCTACAATAGCCAACCAGAGTCGGTGTTGAAGGAAGGTGCCTGTCCCTCTTTGACTGAAGGCAGAGCCGGCCAATAGCAACAGAATTAGCGCATGATACCGGAGCGGGAGGGGCGTGGACAGGAACAGCTCATTATCATTTAAAGCTACAGACACAGAAACAGCTTATTCTCAGTAGAGCTCAGTAGAGAGAGTTACAGGCTGGCTGAAGTCCAGGAACAAACTGGGTTTTTAGGCAACAGACTTCAAATTGACTGTTCTGGGACCTCTGAGACCTAGGAGTATAATATGGGACCTTTAATTTTGTGCTATTTAAGCTGCTACAGAAACACTATTTTATTTGAATTTTGTATGTCATGCAAAAACTTATCAGATTTGGAATTTTAATTTTTTAATGTGAGATACATTTTGAACGTATGTGAATATATCGACCGATATATCGATATCGGAATTTTTTTACTCCCTAACATCGGAATCGGCATTGGCCCCAAAAATCCGATATCGGTCGGGCTCTAATGTGCAATACATGTTTGTGGTCTTTCACTAACATGTATTCTTGTTTACATGTGGATTGTGTTGGTTTCTATTGTCTTTAATTTACTGATCCTACTGTATTGGGAGCACAGTGTGTGCAGCAAGGGGACAATAAAGTGTATCGTATGGTAAAAAGAAATGTGCTATATATATCAAATATCCAATATGGCCGAACTAGTAATTACACTGCATCGAAATGATCTGTGTCCAAAAAAAAAAAAAAGATGTTGGTGTATTTGTGAAATTTTAACTATTATTCTAGAAACCGATTATTTTGGTTGGTAGTTCTTTTCGTTTGCAAATTAGGGTTCTAAAAAGATATTTATTAGTTATATCAAATAACTAGTTCAGTCAATTCAGTGCCAGAATTCGTTGTTAAGAAGTCGTGGTCATGTCACATAATTTTCTGAGACCAGGTTGATATTTTCATATAATTTATTGCATACAACTATTGATATACAATATACATTGATCCGTTTCACCCAGCTCCACTTCCCATGGAACCAACCAGTGGAAATACGGACAGCACCACTCTGCCATTACTGACCGCATTCTGGTCAAAGGGGGTATATAGTAAAATCCTGTCATCAGGATTCACCCACGCTGCTGCCACCTAGCGTCTAATCACAGGGTGGCTGTGGATTAATTACGATTAATCACCACTCGTAAATAAGCTCCAAAAATTCCCATTTTCTCTGTATATTGTTGTGGGAACAGAAAGATGAATGACAGAAGGCGGATATATACATTTAACATTTGTTTTTTTTATTCATGACAAATCCAAATGGTGTTATTAAGATTGGAAAAAAACAAACAAAGTCAAACTAAAACATACCACACCATAAATCAATTTGGCTGTCTCTTTGCTATGCCTCTTAGCATATACAGGATGGACAGGTTTTTTTTTTAAATCAAACTAAGAGATAACCTTTATCCTAAACAATTAGGCATCTTAGCCATTGCTCTTTTAGCGAACTAGGATGGTTGAATAAAACTTTTTTCGATTCTTTTTTTAAATCAAACAAACGACCACACAGTAACACATTTAAATGTTGCCCTCTTAGTTGATCTTCTTTTAGCCAGTTGCTGAGGCAAACTAACTGGTGAACATTTTCTGACAGTAAAGCTGACCGTTTCTCCTGTCTAAAACTCTACCTGTGGATTAATAAAGTATGGACACGTACAACAACAAAGTGTTGTGGCTCATACGTGAGTTTAAGTCTATTTACCGTCTTCACTCAGCTGGAGAGGGATTACGCATGTGAGAGAGGAAGTCCTAATTGAGCTGATCAAACTCCAGTATAGCGCACCATTAAAGGATGAAGCTACATCTAATCGCTTGACATTACTTTATCAAAGACAGCATTTGCATCAAAGATAGTGTAGAATGATTAGGACAACATATTTATGCGAGCAGGTATTAACATGAGGTAAAAACTGCACAGTTAGCTGACAGCAAGGACATCAGAGTGACATAATGAAAATTGCCATTGCTCAGAAACTAGTTCCTGATGTAGACAGGCTGGTAAAAGCCAAAAAGTGCCGATTAGCAAGTGAAAATGTGAGTGTTCCTTTCCCTCTATCAGTTTCACATAGACTGCCAGCCACACACCTGAGTGGCAAAATTCCTTCCGCCCTCTTCCTTTCTCTCTCTTCTCACTACACAATGGATTCCACATGCCCTGATTCCAGGGCAGCTGGTTTAACCCCGATATCAGGTTGGACTTTCCAGACAATTTTTGGCTGTTTTTATAGCCTTAAACAACAATATTTCAAATGAATAATTAATGAACCACAAAGAGATTTAAACACTAAATGTACTGTTGTTTAGAGTGGTATAAATAGGAAAAAGTTTACTATGCCACTGTACTGTAGTACAATATTATTATGTACAATTATTATTTTTATGAGCTAAAATGCAACTTAGGACAGATAAATTTAGGGTTTTGTAGCTGTAACCTACATTATTTTAAATGTATCATCAGTGAATGACAAAGACATTCAATTTTGAAATTAATCTTTGTTAATATGTTCAAGGATTGCATGTGGCTTTCTTACAATTTTTTGTTGTTCATGAAACAACATTAAATGCTCACTGATTGGTACAAGTATCTGTTGGCTCTTATTGAATGATTTCAAATTATAAAACTGCTAGTGGCCAATATATCTATGTGTTAAGACATCATGATGTCTGCAAAAAATAGTCCGGCCACTATGAGGTCTCATCTGAACAAATCCTGCCCACTACCTCATATGAGTTTGACATCCCCGCTCTAGGGAGACTTTTCAGTCCAAAATTTGTTTTTGTTGCTTTTAATTCCTGAAACTGACTTTGTCCCATGGGTAATTGTGGAAAACATACAGAGGCACACAAATAAACCCCAGAATTTGGCCAAGTCTTGCTCAAGCTTTATGTCTTCTAGACCTTCTTTCTTCTTATGGCATGTTAAATGCTGTGTATTGACCTTCACATTCACTGGGAGATTCATGAAGTGCACAGCCTTTCCACGCCTTCTCTGTTCCTGTCTTTATTTTAAGTCTCTTTTGCCTCCTTTCTGTACCTTCACCCTGCTTCCTCACTCTCTCCTGGGTGTGTGCATTTTTGGAACTTTGCCTGGTGGTATATCTGACCTATAATCAATACGCCCTAAACTCTGCTGCTCTTGCGTAATGTGTAGAAGAACTGCTATGCTTATGAAAGACAGCATTGTGAAATCTTCACTGTGTCTTGGGTGAGAGGGAGAAAGTTGCCTGGATTGTGCACTGTTGTGCGTTCATCTTTATAACTTAACCATTTGTCCATGTTAGAAGCAGCGGTTAAGCCCATCTTCAAGGTCTTTCACTTCCCCCGTGGTGGCCCTCAGCACCACAGTATTTGTTTCAATAGCCTTTTGTTTGCTAGCTATCTCCACTCTAACCGCTTGCAGTCTGGTGTAATAAAAAAGAAAGCTCCTCGGTCATTACTGTGCGTATTTCGGTTGAGTAGGCGTGTTGTAGGCTGGCAATGTCTTCTTTGATGGAGGCTAGCAGCTCAACTGTGAGGGGTGTGGTGTCCATGGATGTAGTATTCCGCAGAGGGTTATCCTCAGCCCGACCGCTACTTGGTGCCGAGGTTGTAGTAGGAGACCTAGGCCCCATCGTAGCGTGTGCGTGTGCCGCTGCAGAATGAGTCTAGTCTAGACTATTTTTCGGAATTACTTGTCCCACTGACTTAAAAGGACATGTTTTTCAAGTTTTTGAGAACTTTGGTGCTCTTTAAAATAGTATTTTTGTTGAAATTCTGCAGAGGCTCACACAACGTGACCTACTCCATGCCACTCATGGCGCAAAAATTCAAGTAGTTCAGCTTTGTTCGATGGCCTGTAAACATCCATCTTCCTCTGGATCACATTCAGTAGGTTTCGAATCGGGTTCAGATCTGGATTCGGCTGGCCATGCCATGAAGAGAGAGATGCTGATTTCAGGAAAAAATGGAGTGGCTTCTTAATTTTTTCCGGAGCTGTATATGCCCCATCAGATGTGATATAGAAGTTCTCTGAGGATGGAAAGTAGGTGTACCAAGATTTTTAACTGGCGAGGCGGCTGTGGCTTAGCCTAGTGGTAGTTGATCCTCTCTCAGTCAGAAGGTTGGTGGTTGGATGTTCAGCTCCCTCAGTCTACGTGTCGAAGAGCTCCCGGTGGCATAGCCATCAGTGTGTGAATATTACTGATTGACAGTTGGGGACTTTACATTGCAGCCTCTGCCATCAGTGTCAATGTGTGTGTATATAATATGTTAAAAGCTTTAAAAGACTTAACAGGTTTAAAAGCACTTTGAGGGGTCACAAGCAGGGCCGGCCCGAGGCATAGGCAGTATAGGCAGTACTTACTGCGGTCACACCGAACATTGAGCGAATATTTGCCTCACATTACTCATGCAAGTTTGACCACCGAAATGTGCGTTTAAATAACAGGCGAACATTCGCCCTTCGCTACGGAATGAAGGAGGTAAACCGGGGTTTATCTCCACGGTAACCAACTGCGTCAGGAGAATCTCGAATTCGCAGAGGAAGTTCATTTTTTTCAACTCACGTGAATTCGTGTCGGAATCATTTGCATCATTCGCACCGCCTGAAGCAAATTCGCGTCTACTCAGGTCATTGCATTGACTTTGTATGGAATCTCGCCACAGATACGCATCTGTTCACGTTTGGTGTGAACGCACAGTAAGGGCGCATCCAACCATAGGGGGCTCCGCACCGAGGAGGAGACTGGTTTTCAGAATACAGCCTCCACTATCTTCAGTGCTCACTTTGCACAATGGCTGTACTGTATTGTTAGGACAGCAAAGCTGTTTTTTTTTTTTTATACAGGTCTTGGGTTTTCACTGGATTTTGCTACAATTATGGGTAGTATCAATGCCAGCAGTATGGCCATGATGCAAAAGTCTGCTTTAAAAAAAGCAAAAACAAGACTGTCAGAGCCAATCAGCTTGGGGCCGGGGCACTGTTGATGAGGCTGGCTGCAGAGGGGAAGAAACTTTTCCTCTTTTGTGAGGTTTCGGTCAGGATGGACCGCAGCTTCTTGCCAGAGGGGAGGGTCTCAAAGATACTGTGTCCGGGGTGAGAGGGGTTGGCCACAATCTTACCTGCACGCCTCAGGATCCTGGATCTGTACAGGTCCTCGAGAGATGGCAGATTGCAGCCAATCACCCTCTCAGTGGAGTGGATGATATGCTGTAGAATATAAAATATTATATATATATACCCTGAAAATATAACAGTTGAAATGGTCAGACTTTGTTTGTTGCACATTTATTTTAAGGCAAACTTAAATTAAAAAAAGAGAAACCCCTTGTATTTTGAAGACAGGGAGTCTGGGGCACTAGAGCTGGGAGAGCTTGTCCTGAAGCAGGTCCGGGATGATGGTGTTGAAGGCAGAGCTGAAATCCACAAACAGGATCCTGGTAATCCTGATCCTGATAAACTGTAGTTGTTGAGTGGAAGCATGGGGGATGAAAATGCGTCGACATGAATATTTTTAATGGACGCAATGTTTTTCATTGTTTTTCTTTTGCTTCATGATGTCAGTCATTTTGGCTCAAGTCATTGGTCAGCTGAGCACTGCCAGTCAATGCAACACAGTTTTAAAAATGGCTGTGGCGGCAGCAGCAGGGTCCGACTTGGTTCAGAGTGAAAGTTGCCAAAGGCCCAAGGCTTTGAAAGCAAGGGAGTACTTCAAATTAACACAAAACAAAAAGGTGGTTTGTACCCTATACAAAGTTTCGCTGGCATACCACAGCAGCACAAGTGCTGTGCACAAGCAGCTGAAGAGAAAACACATAGACGCTATTCTGTATGATGGACCGCCAGAAAAATCCAAACCACCGCAATATTGTCTATTCATTAGTAGGGAGAGCTTTTTAATATCCTTCGTCCTCATAGATGTTATACACTCATAAAGTCATCTGTCTGGCTTTCTCAGAAAATGTACACACCGTTAAAACTTAATACACTGCATAGTAAAACTATTCATCTAAAAAAAAAAGAAAAACTATTCCATATCATACATTATATCCGTACTATGATATAGGATACTGTACAGTACCGTATTACGTTCCATTTTTACTACTGTACTATCTCTGTATTATGTTATACTAGATTATATTTAATTGCTTTTTTATATCGCGTTTTGTATTATACTTTCGTATCTTACTACTACGATTGTACTATCGTATATCTTATACCTCATAGCATACTGTATTATTTCATATTGTTAAAATGTTTCTGCTATTAATCATACCATGTCACTTCATCCCATAATTGTCATTTTAACTTGTCACTTTTCTTTACTTGTTTACCAGTTATATACCTCTTATTTTTTTTCATTTATCTATTCTTATAATTGTATTTGTACGCACTTACTTGCGCATTTTTTCATTGATGCTGCAGCACCCGAATTCCCTCTCTGGGGGATCATTAAAGGATTATCCTATCTTATCTTAATAATGTAGTCTAACAAACATTGGTGTAGAAATGTAATCTGATTAAGAACTTTTTTAACAAAAGTCATGCCCAACATATGATTCTTTATTTCCAGACACTTGTTTATAATTTATACTGAGAGATGTCCGAGAATCAAGGAATTTACATCATTTGGTGTAGCTTGCAGAAATACATAATATTTCTTTGGAAGTAGGCAAACTGACATCACATCATTAAAATAAAGGTAAGCCCAATGTCCACCTCTAAAGCAAGACAAAGCAGTTAAGTGCAAAGACAGACACACAAAACAAAAAGGGACCCTTAAGCATTACTGCAGCATCTGCATCCATACTGCTTTCTTCTGGAGAGATCTCTGCATCCAAGAATCCGCGTAAGTTTACTTTCACGAATTACATAACCATTCCTTTTGAGCAGTATTACTATATCAGCATACTTCATATGCTGGCGTGTTGCACTGGGAGCAGCTGGGCGGAAATACATATATTGCTCAGATGGAGAGGGAGATGAAGAAGAAAAGTGTTGCGAGGTAATGCAATATGTATTAAGAGGGAACACAAAAGTATTGTGAGGGAAAGCAAATATATTGCGAGGGAACACAAAAATGTTGCAAGGGAATGCACATGTATTGTGAGGGAACACAAAATTAGCCCATGAAAAAATATGGCCATGACCCCTCGGGGGCTTCATAAAGAGATTTTTCTAATGATAACGAGTTATGGCCTATAATAGTATTACATTTTAAAAACAGCTCACATTATAACATTTGATATTTCTTCATATTGTAATATGAAGAAAAATCTTACAGATTATGCATTTATAAGGGCATGGAGAGAAAAGATGAACAGACACCAACCCTGTGGTCACTTTTCATGTCAACACAACACTAAGCATAGTTTTCTTTTTTCCCGCAGTGACAGCAGAGCACACTAAAACACTGTGTCCAAGTGATATCAAGTAACAATAGCAAGTGATCTTGAACCCATGTTAGTGCCCATGGGCATGTTGGTCTTAAAATGAAGTTTGGGTCAGGCAAACTTGTGGTGCGTTGCTATCTTGAGGAGAAATTTTAGTTTTTTTTGTAATGGCAGCAGAGAGATTTATCAAGGTGGCTAGCTAAATTGAGTTCTTCATGCAGGACAGGATATGGGGCCAAAACTAGGGATGCACTGTTCTGACTTCTTTAATGCCACTACCTGTATCTGAAAAGATCTAATACCACAATTAAACACCACACGCCATAAACCGTATAAACCTGATTTATGTGCATATTTTATTTCAGCTCAGTGTACGAGCCTCTCTGCTTGGAGGAGAGACAGATAGCAGTGTAGTGCTGATAACCACACATACTACGCAACTGCAAGTGCAACAAAAGCCCCACAAGCAAAATGCCACTGACTAATTTTTTATTGTAATTCGTGAAAATGATGTACAGATGTCAAAAATTAGAACTGAAAGGAGTGAAGTTTTGGTTTAACTCCGGGTAACGCTGAATCAAACATTAGAGGATACTTTTAAATAAATAGCGATTTCCTCTGGACACAGCAACATAGCCAAAAGATTACTGTTTTTTTTTTTTTTAATTTATAATATACATGAAGTTGTAGGCGCTGGTTTGACTGCAGGTGGTAGAAATGGCAATTATCTGGATGTTTGGGATCCTGATTGTAAAATGGTGTTTTACAATCTTGTAATATGTCATGCATTTGTAAATTCAATATCACCCCTAAAATGGATTTTACATGGTGGACAGAGTTTGCGCTACACTCTCAATTATCTATTATACCCTAAAGCCGGGCATACACTGTACGATTTGAGCCCGTTTTTGACCCGATTTGTGAGACGCACGACCTGGCGACGCTCGGCCCGACTTCCCGTTTCGTCGGGCTTATTTTTCCGTGCAGTGTACAGAGGGGGGCGAGGGCCAATCATTTGCTCCCGGACCACCGTCGGACGGTCGGATGAATTTCTGACATGTCGGCCGACAAAGAATTTCGCACAGTGGAAGCAGAGCCTCGAGCCGATCGGAGCATTTCTCCCTCAGTGCGCCTGCGCAAAGTGATAACTCACCATGGCGACGCGTCGGTGGAACAGAAATATGGAGGCGAGATTGGTTGAGCTGTGGCAACAGCATGAATGCCTGTCCAACGTTTCCTCCTTACCTCCAATTCACGTTGTAAAATGGACAACCCGTACTGTCCTCGTATGTTGCCATCTCCGTGTCCAGATGTGCCGGCGCTGCTTCTTTTTTGAGGTTTCAGCGCACAGTATCGCTGCAATCAACAACGCAGCCTTCTTCTGCTTGGTTAGCATGTTGCTAATAAACAAACCGGCGTCGGAGCTTTCAAATAAATCTTTATTGACAGCTATTAATAGACAGGACAGTCAGCAGGGGCCGACGGGCCGTTTTCACATGGTTTTCACCAATACAGTGTGAGCTCTCTGGTAGTGTTTGATGATCGGACCGTACAGTGTGAGTACATAAATCGTGAGCTTTGGCCGTACATCGTAGACAATTACTCGTACACGTGTTGGTATTAACAACAAGATTTTCAAAAATCGTACAGTGTATGCCCAGCTTTAGGTTTACCAAGGACACATTAGTGGGACCGGACTATGCCTCTCAGTCAGATTCCATAAGTAAAGGGAGGTATTATTAAAAATAATTATTAATTATTAAAAATGATGATATGATTTATTCTACATTAAATCACCTCTGTATGGGGCACCACTTACAGGGTTCGTACGAGTGCTTGAAATCCTTGAAAATGCTTGAATTTTAATGTTGTGTTTTCAAGGTTTGAAAAATGCTTGAATTTTGGGTCTAAGTGCTTTTAAATGCTTGAAATTGAAATCATATTCACAATTAACAGCAATCTGACTCAACCGATCGATTAAATGGAGAGAAATAAAATAGTCAAATGTAAAAAAAAAAAAAAAATAACCGCTCTCTCTGATGGGCTTGCTACAACAAGCTACAAACACCCCGCAAGTGACAGCAGTGCAGCCGCTGCTTGTGTCTGATCATTGAAGGCTTATTAATAGCAGTAACAATAACAATATCAATTTTAACAGAAGAAAAGATATGAAAAAATAAAACAATTTCTCCTCAGAAAAGCATTAGGCTGATGTGCCCTGTTAAGGTCTTTAAAATGATATGACTACAGCTGATATAATTTGGCCCACCCAATGCAAATCTTCATGGCTCTCTTACTGTATGTCTTAATGTGTGGTTACACATACACACAATATTTTCAACATCTTACTGATACCTGGGAGTAAGTTTTGGAAATGTAATTTCTGCTTATTTCTGGTGGTAGGAAAAAAGCATCAAGATCTGCTAAGAGCATTTCAACATCCAGGTCCTACAGTGGGGGATTTTTTCCAGCCAACAAGCCATGCAGCAAACACAGCTACAGCAACAGCCACACCAGCAACGAGTGCGGTGGAAGCAGCCAGTGGAGTAACAGCTCCCCGTCTACCATCCTCTGGGTCTTCTACTCCACATCAGACAACCAGCAAGACCCCAAGCAACTTAACTTCATATGTGAGCTCTAATCCAACACTCAAAGCAGAAATATGTTGGGCAATAAAAGTTGTGACCAGTCACTATTCCTTCAAGTCATGTGAGAATGCAGGAGACATTTTCCGGACCATGTTTCCTGACAGTGACATTGCTAAGCAGTTTTCTTGTGGAGAGAGAAAAGTGGCATACCTCGCCACATTTGGGATTGCTCCTCATTTTTCTTCCCTCATGAAGACCATAGCCAAAAAAGAGTCTGGATATGTACTTCTGTTTGATGAAAGTCTAAATAAGAAACTGAAGAAGTCCCAGATTGATATTCATGTGAGATTCTGGAACAATAAAGTACATTCAAGGTACCTGACTTCAT
This sequence comes from Semicossyphus pulcher, assembly GCF_022749685.1. Classification (NCBI taxonomy): domain Eukaryota; kingdom Metazoa; phylum Chordata; class Actinopteri; order Labriformes; family Labridae; genus Semicossyphus; species Semicossyphus pulcher. Next base: position 33,110,408 of record NW_027211759.1, on the reverse strand, counting down.
TTTTCTTGGGTCATCACACTGCAGAGCAAATTTATGAGAAGATTGAAAAAGTGTGTTCAGATATAGGCTTCCAGAACCTGATTCAGTTGTCAATGGATGGCCCGAATGTGAATTGGAAGTTCACTCTGGCCCAGCAGAACATTGAAAAGCAAACTGGGAGGAAAATGCTAAATGTTGGAAGTTGTGGTTTGCACACATTACATAATGCCTTTAGAGCAGGCTGTGCATCCACAGACTGGGACCTAGGAAATGCCCTGTCCAGCCTTAAATGGCTATTTAAGGATGTCCCCGCTCATAGAGAGGACTACACAGAAGTCACTCGTTCAACATCCTTCCCTCTTGACTTCTGTAGTCACCGATGGCTAGAAAATGTGGAGGTGGCTGAGCGTGCTCTTCAGATTTTGCCCTGTCTGAAAATATACATCAGTGCTGCCAAAGCAAAAAAGGTCACAGAACCGTGCACAAAGTCTTTCAAGAAAGCTGAGATGATTGTGCACGATGACCTCTTCTCAGCAAAACTCAACTTCTTCCTAATGGTGGCCAGGGAAATCACACCATTTTTGAAGCTATACCAAACAGACAAACCCATGCTGCCATTTATGTGCAGTGATCTCACAACTATGCTGAAAAGTCTAATGGAGAAGTTTGTCAAGCCGAGTGTGATGAAGAATGCAACTAACACTGTAAAGCTTCTCAGAGTGGAGCATGAGGAAAAAGATAACCACATGGATGTGACCAAACTGAAAATTGGATTCTCTACAGAGCGAGCCTTGGAGGAACATGTGAAGAACTCTGGAGCTGAGAGGTTGAGGCTTGAGTTCAGGCAGAACTGCAAGCTTTTTTGATGAAGATGGTGTCTAAGCTTTGTGAAAAGGCACCAGTTAAATGTCCTCTGGTGAGAAGCCTGTCTGTTCTGGATCCAAGGGTGCTCCTTAACAACAAAGAGTTGAGTGTCCAAAAACTCACCACAATTCTTCGATTTCTTGTGGAAACTGGCCGCATTGAGGAAAAATGCTGTGATGATGCTCTTAGGGAGTTTGGCTGCTTTTTTGACCACAACCTGATGTCAACATCGGATGCCTTCAGAAAGTTCAATCCACAAAGTGATAGGTTGGATGAGTTTTACCATGAACTTTTATCCAACAAACGAGTTTCGCCATCTGTGGGAGGTAGTAAGACTCTGCCTACTCCTCTCGCATGGTCAAGCTTCTGTTGAGAGGGGCTTTTCCGTCAACAAGGAGATGATGGTGGAGAACCTCAAAGAACATTCAATGATTTCTCAGCAGATCATCCATGACCTTGTGCGCTTTATTGGGGGGCTGCAAAACATTGGCTACACAAAGGAATTGCTACTTTCCGCGTCTGCTGCCAGGCAGAAGTACCACATGTACCTTGATGATGAAAGACGTCAAAAGCAAGATCAACAGAAGCAACAGAAGAGAAAAAACATTAATGGATGAGATAACAGAGATGAAGGTGAAAAAGAAGAGGATGGAAGAGGATGTGAAAGCCCTGGTGAAATCTGCTGATGGCAATGCAGAAAAAGCTGAATCAGAGGGCAAACTCTACCTCATTTCAAAGTCAAATGGACTTAGAAGAGCAGCAAAAGAAAAAGAGAAAAATCTTGAGGCGTTGGAGAAAACGTTGGCAGAGAAGATGAAGGAACTGAATGCGATCTTTAAAACGTCCTAAATCATTTGGCCTTGAAGTATTTGTGTCATATAGAGCTGTTTTTTTTCTCAACAGAAAAGTACACTAATGTAAGCTGAAGTTGATATATTTCATCTGCACTTGTTGAGCCACTGTGAAGTAATGTGATGGATGCATGTAGTGGAACATTTTGCCTTATTTTTAATTATTATTGCTATATAATACAATACACAATTGTGGTGGTTGATGCATTTTTGTTATTTTTCCGCTACTGAATGGGATGGATCACACTCGGGTTGACTTAAGTTGATTTGTTTTGATTTGCACAACATACAAGTTAATGTGTTCATATGCAACAGCTTGGTTAATAAAAAGTGAAATTGCCAATTTGTGTGTGCATGAATTTATATCACATTATGCAATTTACAACTGCTTACAGTACTTGAAAAGTTTGAAAATTGACCTTGAAAGTCCTTGAAAAGTACTTGAATTTGACCATTAAAAAAGTGTACGAACCCTGCACTTAACAAAGTTAAGAAAATAACCATCTAATTACCTCAGTCTCATAAAGTATACTAGACTATCAATATAGACTCTGATTAATAATTAACTTAATAACTGTAACCCAATTATTGATAGCTAGTAGGTTGAAGGATTTGGAGTTCAAATGCAGAAGAGGTTGGCAGTATTCATTGTTGTGCAACATTAAATAGACAGCATTTTATTCCACACAATGATTTATTTAAAAAGACAATAAAAGCAGAAGTAAAACATGTAATCTAACTAATGCTAATATTTACATGTGTAAGTGTCTGTGTGTGTGTGAGAGAGAGAGAGAGAGAGAGAGAGAGAGAGAGAGAGAGAGAGAGAGAGAGAGAGAGAGAGAGAGAGAGAGAGAGAGAGAGAGAGAGAGAGAGAGAGAGAGAGAGAGAGAGAGAGAGAGAGAGAGAGAGAGAGAGAGAGAGAGAGAGAGAGAGAGAGAGAGAGAGAGAGAGAGAAAAGAAGGGTGTATCTGTCTCAGGACAGACAGAGACCCAAATGGACGTTGTGTCCATTAAGAGGCTACATGGCTTCAGTGGCAAATAGGGGAGATGGCCACTGAATGCTGTCCATTGTCTCAACCAACTTGCACTGAGCACATGGGACGGGTCGAGACCCAGAAAAAGAACCGGGAGGTTTAATTCCTGGCTGTTTAGTCTGGTCAACAGGTCAGTCCAAAATGTTGTGTATGTAAGTCTCAAGAATGCCAGGTTAGGAAAGAGAGAGGTTAATTTAGCATGCAGACTATGTCTTTGTGTAAGCACAAGTAACCTCAACTACAATCAATACCTGACTAAACAGACATTACAACAATACAACTCGGTAACAAATCAAATCAATAACATTACGATACAGTGAACATTCTTGCTTAGCCGGAGTTATTCTAGCTTTGCCCAGATGTTACATTATCAGACCGTGGACAGAAAGGCATTGCAGTGCTGTGTTGCAGCTTGTTAGGCCGACAATCCTGTTGCTCAACTGGGCTGGGGGAGCAGTGGTTCTAGTGAAGTTGCAGTCGTTGTGTTGGTATCCAGTTGGAGGGAAACTGGTCCTTCGTTGCTCCGTTGTCCTTATTTGAAAAGCGGGCAGACTCTTTCAGCTGCTGCTACGGTAACTAGTTTGTGCTGAGTAAACCGGTAATCTTTTCAGCAGGATCTCGCATCGCTGCTGAGGCCTTGCTCGGTTAGCAAGCCATGAGAGCTGTTGAATTGGAGGGAACTGCGGCAGCAGCTTCAACCTTCTTGGCCACTGCCCGCCAAGAAGGTTGAACAAAGAGAGAGCTTCAGAACAAAAAGAATGCAGAAACAATGGAGGTCTTCCGGTTTTACCGACCTGGCCAGGGGGAGGGGTTTTCACATGAAGGTGTGAAAACCTAGAGGCTGCTGGGAGTTTGAGTGTTAAGTTCAGCTGCCATTTTGAAGAGTCAGTTTAAAGTCCATAAATTAACACATTCCAATATTGGAGATGCAGTGAATCCCAACAACATTATGTTTTACTTTCTCTTCTTGAATTCAATCAATACAACAAAAGCTTCAGAGACCAAGCACTCCCACTCATGTGACTCCATAGGCATTTTTTGTCAGGGATCTAACTGTGTTTTTTAAAAATATTTTATGTGTAACATAATCCCCGATGTTACCGTCTTATCCTCTTTTTTGTCTTTGTAGGGCTCCGGAGATTATTTTGGGCCTGCAGTTTTGCGAGGCAATAGACATGTGGTCACTAGGCTGTGTGATGGCTGAGCTCTTCTTGGGCTGGCCCCTCTACCCCGGGGCGCTGGAGTATGACCAGGTAACATTCCTGAAACAAAAACATGCAAGAACTACAAGCTACTGTATCACAGACAACATGCTTCCATGGAAAAGGGACGGGACCCTCAAGATATATCCCTCCTTTCGGTCAAGGGTAAAGAGTACAAAATATACAGACAGAATTTTGCTTTTTTAAAGGTTACATAATACACATTTAATGCTTACAATCATAAGGTTACTGCTTTGACAGTTGCCACAACTCAAAATTATGTTCATTATATAGTTATTTATTTATTTATTTTAATAGCACAAACGTGTGGAGACAATACATCAAAACAAAGGGGTACTTTACAAGTGCCAGACTGTACAAAACACACAAAACATTATGTTTGAGGACAGTAAAGACAGTTACAAAATAATTGGGCATTTTTCAAAGGAGATACCAAACACATAGAAGAAAGAACAAGCAAAAAAAGATAAAATAACAAAGCAAAGAGAGAAAGAAGAGATGAAGAAGACTCCGGTTCTGTTTGATGCCCTTGAGAAGGTACAGAGTGAAATGAGAGGGGCTTCTGTGTATGGCTGGGTTTTAAAAAAATCGATTTTTCCAATTCGAATCGTTTCTCATTTGAATGACCCAATATCGATTAATAAATCCCGAGATCGATCTTTAAAAAATGTCTGATCACTCACGTTAAATTGTTAAATAAAAAGTACATGATGTAACTTCCTTGTAAACATTAAAAAAAATTGGTAATGCACCAGGTTAGAGGTGCATTGATATTGTAACTGAAATATACCTAAAAAATTGATATCGGATCGGAAATCGAATGGGAAAGGGACCTTGTGAATTGGAATCGAATCGAACTGAGAAATCCTTATCGATACCCAGCCCCACTTCTGTGGGTAAATATGATGTATATGTAGTCAAATAATGGTCAAAATGATTTTGAGCCCGCAGTTGTATTTCATGTATTGCATGCAAGTATCAAAATATGTGAATTTTTAAAAATAATTGTCCTTACTTTAATTTATAAATAGATTTGCAGGTGTAGAAATATTTTGTGCACACAGATAAGAATTGCAAATGTGTAAAAACGTCTATGTAGCTCTTGAAACTATTTGTGTATGTGGACTTAGAATTTATGCCACAATATTTTCAACTTTGAAATTTCCCAAAGTCTGAGTTTCATACACAAATTTCCTATCTGCATGTCTGCAATTTGGCCGTTTCTTTACGCCTCAGATAACCAGCCTATCAGCTCACTCCCACGTTGTCAACTTACCATCCAATCAGAAGAAGCTAAACTGTCTAATCAGGCCGCAACTGATTCTAGCGTGCGCGTTCCTGATGGCAGAGAGAGAGAGAAAGAGAGAGAGACTTTATTCGTTGTCCATGATCTCTCTCACTGTAAGACTGAAGTTCAACAAATCGAGCATTATATCGACATAATACCTATCTGACCTTGAGTTTGGTTTTGCAGTGACAGCTCTGTCATGCCACTGGGCCATGGCAGGTCAAATACTCAGGCAAGCCCATCGAGAACCGGGAGGTATGCTGGACTATGCCAAGGTTCACTGCAGTTCCACTCTACAGAGCAAAATGTATTTATAAACAACACTCACTCACTCACTCTTGTTCTGGGCTGAAGACACTTGCACCTGCATTCATGTGCATTTATACAGGCTATAAAATTAATCACTTCAGGATTACCATTGCTCATTGGATTTTCTTGAATTAGTGAATTTAGAGAAAAGTATTCAAAACACTGCTAGCCAGAGAGTTTAATGATTTTTAGGAACAAATCTTCACATAGCAGGGAAACGGACCTATAGTTAATTTCACAGAAGTATACCAAATTATTTAAAAAATGTAGCAGAAATGTATCAAAGCAGTAGAAATATGATTTTTATGGTTAGCCAAGTAATCCAACTCATTCTGGCACTGGCCATGTTATTTATTGGCAGAACAATATTTGCTTGATACTAGTCAAAACATTTTAAAAATTAGCTTGATCCAGTTGTACTGCATCACAGTAAATCCTACATGCACATGGCTTAGAGACCACACATTATCTGATAGTGGAACAAAATCAATTTGACACATTCTTTTGGAAAAGTCAATGGTTATATACAGTAACAATCCAGAATGAAGCAGAGCAGGAGCGAAAATGGCTTTTCATGCACCAGTGGCATAAGCTAGTTAGATAAGTGTGTAAAGTGTAATGTATTCTAACAATCATTCTGACAAAACACTCAATATGGAATAAAGTAAAAAAGATAAGTCTAATATCAAACATTGTAAGATATGATGGAAAAGTATTTTTCTTGTAGCTCCATTTATAGGATATTTTAACTTAACCATGTAATGTGACATGCTACTTCAGTAATGTAACATTGGACTTCAGTAGTAGACACTTTTACACCTTGGGACCTAGGGCTAGTTATTAGAAAAACTGACATTGGGATGTCTTTTCTGTCTGCGATATATATTGCAATATGAAAACTTATAGGAATTTATATAACACAAAGGCAGTTTGTTTTTTATGTGCAAATATACAATTAATAAGTAACAATCAAATACATTATTTATTGATTTTGGGAATTGAAGTCTGTTAAAATGATTTGTTAACAAAACAAAACCTCTCTCCTTTCACGCTTTACCACACTAAGTTCAGCACGCCAGATGTTTTATCTCCCTTTTTATTTAAGTAAAGGAAATTTACAAGACAGGATAGGGAATAGCTATACAGAAACAAAATATACATTTTTTTAGACAGCAATGGTCAGCACTTACATTGTCCCTGACACCAGCATTAAAAGGTAGTGAAATAATGCGCTGTTTCTACAAGGCTCTGCTGTTACACCACCTTTGTGATTTTTACAGTACACTGAACCAAGTAATGGCCCTAGAGTATGTTTTACACTGTTCACTCCTGTAAATAACTCTCAGATGTACGTCGCTTTGGACAAAAGCATCTTCTAAATGAAATTTTAACATTGTTCATTGTGTTGCGGAAGCATAAGGTGCAAAACATGTAAACAAACAGCATGAGCTTCACATACACATACAGTGCGGTTTCACCCTGCCAGCTCCGCCATTTACATTAGCCCTGTTCACATTTGGTAGCAACATTCGGTTTTCGTGATTGGATCACAAGTGGACAGCCTTAACTACAGGTGTGAATTCTCCCGGGACGGATTGAGGACGCATTCAGATCCTATCACTCAGGCCACATACAGAGGTGGTCTGGGACGCATTTATCCACATATGTCTGGCAGTGTGTACACACATGTCCTGGGCCACATTAAGCACCTCCCATTCTCTCCGTATCTTCGGCAACGATCATGTTTGATTTAACATTTCTCTGCTGTGTCTCTTGAAATATTGTTTATATTCGAGCATGTGTAAATGTAGTTTATGCAATAGAGTGGAGTGTGCACGGAAATACAGACAGGTGGTGTCTGTATTTATTCAGTAAGGAGACTGCATTCAAGTTTTTAATACGGGACGATCCCGATCTGACGAGGGGGAGAGACGGTGTTGGTCGAAGATATGATCCGATCAAGCAGGTTATCACAGTTTAAAAAGCATGTGAGCCACATGCAGTTTATCAAAGTTTATAATCATGAAGAGGACACAGAGCTTTGTGTGTGCACAAAAGCACACATTTACCTGATGCGGTCAGCCACATCCTAGATTTTGACCTAGTCTTGTTTAACTAGTGAAGGTGAATGAGGCTCCGTGTTCTTTAGCATACAGAGTGGGAAAGTGAGATCTGATCACAAGTCGTCACTGAAGACGCATTTGAGGGGCTCGTTATTGCTAGGTGTGAACTACTGTGCTTAGAGCTGTCCACTGGTGATCAGATCACCCAGGACACATGCATTATACCAGGTCTGAACACCCCCATTGACGCTGTTTTGCCTCTGTTACGCCTCTTAACCAGCCCTTAATGGTAGAACATGCAACTTAAAATAAAAATCATTTGTTAGAAAAAATAAGTGTTAATAAGCTAACTTGAACTTATTGAAAAAACAATAAGTACTAAATTTAAATATTTACTCGTAATAAATAACTCATATCAACACTTTGGTTTTAAAATACTTTTTTAAAAATAAACTTTTCAAAAATATTTTTGTTACAGAAAGATAACTTGGAATAAGCTTAATTTAAATTGTAATAGGTAACAAAATATACTTAAATATAAAAATATTAAATAAAATAATATTAAATATTAACACAAACCATTAAACCATTTTGTTTTACAAAACTTTTCTACTTAACTGTCCGATAAACTAATCTTAAACTTTGTTTTTCAACACTGTTGCATAATTAGACTTTTGGTGGCTGTGGCTCAGTGGTAGTCGGTAGTCTTTCAATCGGAAGGTTGGAGGTTCAATCCCCAGCTCCCTCAGTCTACATGTCGAAGTGTCCTTGGGCAAGACACTGAACCCCAAATTGCTCCAGGTGGCGTTGCCAACGATTTGAATGTGATAACTGATTGACAGTTGGGCACTTTACGTAGCAGCCTCTGCCATCAGTGTATGAATGTGTGTGTGAATGGGTGAATGTGACAAGCAGTGTAAAAGCAGCTTGAGCGGTCGCAAAGACTAGAAAAGAAGTCCAAGTACAGTCCATTTACCATTTACCATATCTCAATTAAGTTTTGAGGTTTTTGGCAAAGAATACCAGTCCATCCACAGTTGCAGGCTTGAGACAAGAATGTTGCTGTGTGACAATGTTTGACTATTCTTAAGTCTCTCTGAGGGGAGCTTGTAGATACTTGCGGGCAGGCTTGGTGAGTTGTGGAAAGCTTATGCTCTGTGAGTTTTCCACCCTTCAAGTGGTTCGTTCTCCTTGTCTATGGTAGGTGTTAGCAGGTAGATGTTTAACTCTGCTTCCACAGCATTCTTAAGGGTCTATGAGGAGTCACCCTTTGATGCAGTTATGCTCTGTTAAAAGAAACTTCCCAAGGACTTCTTGGCTTTCTTTTCCTGGGACGTGTCAGCAACATTGGCCTCCACTTCTGCTGCAGCTGGATGTCTCTTTGTATTCCATCATCTCTGAGGTCACTCTGGCCACGACCTGGGGCTTGTTTTCTGTCCATCTGGAATAATATGTCGACCTTCTTCTTATCAGACAGGACCTGAGTTATGGCCAGCTGCTGCTCTAGTATCCTGCTGATCATCAGTATGGCTGAACGATATATGGTTTAACCATCGCAATTGCGATGTGCAATGTTTACAATTTAGGACATTACGTGGGATACATTCTCTCATAAAGTTTGCTCACTCCTCAATATAATTACCTAAAACGTGGGGCCTTTTACTCCATTATTTTTTTTATTGTTAACAGTATGCATTTATTTACATTTGAAAAGAAAACATCAATTCTAAATAGATAGAAAATAATTACACTACTGCTTTAATTTTTTTGGTCCTCAGGCTATCAACTTGGCTGTCTTCTTCATCCTTCCCAAGCTCCATTTTTTACATCAGTGGTATTCAATAAAAATTCAAAGAGGTGCACTTAAAGGAAATTTCCACAAACAAAAGTTCTCAATATCATAATGTCTAACTTGCATCATGATTCAGTACCATACATTTCAAAAAGCCTAGTATTTGTATGAAAATCAGTTTACATTAAACAGAAAGGTACTCTTATAATAATAATAATATCAACAACAATTAAAGCGGCAATGAACGGGCCCTCGCACCTTGGTGCATGTTGGGCTATGTCGCAGCCGCGGGGTGTACTGCAGCTACAGGATGTGCTGCAGCCACGGGCTGTGCACCAGTAGGTGGTGCTATCTGCATGACCCAAATTTAGATGTATATCTGCCTCTTCCTTTCTGTTTTCTATGTTCTCTATCTCTCTGTGCACAGATTAGGTACATCTCTCAGACCCAGGGACTGCCTGCCGAGCAGCTGCTCAACAAGGGGACAAAGACCTCTCGTTTCTTCTCCAAAGAGTCTGATTCCCCCTACGCCTCCTGGAGACTAAAAGTACCTGCACAAAAACTTTAAAAATATATACACACATAACATGAATCTTAGATGTAAACATTTTATAGACATGCCTACACAAACTCACTCATCCTTACTGATCCTCTTGTCAACTGCATACCATCACCAGCAATCACTGATACCTGTGGCAGTTGGGTCACATACACACACAGTATAACAGAGATATCTGATAAGAAAGCAGCAGATTCATGTGAAAATTGCATCCCTGACGGGTAAAAATGTATGAAGTGACATTACATTCTAAATAGGAAACAGCTACTTAAGTTTTTCAAAATAGCACACTGTGAAGCTTGAAGAAATGCGAAAATGTGTTAAGCTATCTGACTATATACCTGACTATATACCTGACTCTTAATAATTTTAAATAATTTTGTGAGCCTAACATTTATTTACTCATGTAATACATTTAAAAGGCCCAACTTCCTAACACTTGAATCTCACAGATTGAGAATGTAAAGAATGGAAATGCATAGTTCGCTCCCACTGCATATAAGCTGCATATTTTTTTCCAATATTTGACCTTTAATTCTGTGTCATTTAAATATGACAAATCCAGTGGTGGTTTCCAATAAACAGGGAAAAAAAATGTTATTCTTTTCTTTTTACATACTACAACTACATACTGGTGTTTTTTTTATACCTTTTTATTCTGTTCCCCCTCCAGACAACAGAAGAGCATGAGAAAGAGACAGGACTAAAATCCAAAGAGGCCAGAAAGTACATCTTCAGTTGTCTGGATGACATAGTACATGTGAGTCCAACCCCCCAAATTACTTTGACCAAATTCAAATGTGTAGTAAGAGCCACAAGAGATACAAGACAGTTTCAGGTTTATATTTGGACATTTAATATGTTTATATCAAAACACATTCAAATTGCGATGTTGTGAAACAACAAGCATATTTGGCACCTAATTTTGTCATGCGTCTTTTTTTTTTTTTAATCTGTCAAAAAGATTGATCAATCAACTTGCTCCTCACATTCTCTCTCTCCAATACCGGCAGCAGCGTCTCCAACATGCTCATCAGAAAACACGCACGCACGAGCGTTCGCTATTACATCCCTCCTGTAAATGCATTGATTGAGGTGCAACGTTTTCTGTTAAATACTGACCATATTATTCTGTTTTAAAAGATTGTAAGTGCAACAGTGTAGTGTCGGTCTCATTAGTCTAGTTTGATCGTTTCGACATGTAACAACTTGCCTCCCTCACACGCGGCTCACCTGCTGCTGTGAAAACAAGATTGGAGTAAAAAAATAAGAGACACGAGTTATATGATATAACTTTCTTTAAATAGGGTTACGTATTGTTCGCTGCAATACCCCCCGCCCCTCCCTTCCCCATCACTTGCTCCCATAAGTATTTCCTGCTTCATACATCGGCCGACCCAGACTTTTTCCCGAGATGATACTAGGTCGCTGGCAGGAGAAATGTTAGGGTCAAAAAATCATTTGCGTTCACACATGCAGCCCACCTGAGTAAAGTCAGGACATGTTCAGGAGGGCAGTGCATGTGTGAAATGGGCTATTAACTGTTGCCCTGTGTTTTCTCTCGGTGTGCCTCACTGCCTTCATATATTAGGTGAACTTGATGATGAATCCTGATAACAGTGACATGCAAGCAGAGAAGTCGGACAGGAAAGAGTTTGTGTCCCTGCTGAAGAGCATGCTGCTGATCAATGCGGAGGACAGGACTGTTCCCTCCAGCGTCCTTAGTCACTCTTTCCTCACTATGACTCATCTGACTGACTACCCCAGCAGTAACCAGTAAGGCTACTACAACTGCCCTTGACACAAAAATGTGTTGGCCTTTTCTGTTACAATTTAATTTAGCAGATGCTTTTGTCCAAAGCTTTGACTTCTTTTTGGTTTTTGATGCTTTGATTTTCTGTGCTGTAGTAACTAGAAATATGCACAAATACTTGAGTTGAAACATTCCTCCTCACCCCACTATAACTCCTCTAATCCCTTCCAGTGTGCAGTCATCTTTTCGCATCATGGACATGTGCCACAGTCAACCCACCAATGCCGTTTTTGATGCCCTAAATCAGAACACCATTCATTTCTCAAGACTTCCTTTAGCCCCCACAGCCCCATGCAGCCTCCCTCTGGGCTACAGCAACATACAAGTCCACACTCAGGTGAGAAACTCTCGCCTTGGTTGTTATCTGTAAGTAAATTGTTTTTTAATTTCTTTTCCAGGGCATGTTTTACCTCCATATTACCAAGCACTAACTTCTATAATAATTAATTCTCTCTAACTAAGCATTACAGTGGCTAGATTATTTAATTTAAAGCTATGTCACCATTGTTTTGAAGATACCTTATTTTGCAGGACAGAGAACCTCAATAAATGCCTATACATACGTCTTAAATGTGGTAACATAATAATTCTGTGCTCTTAGTTTTGACTGATGACCTAACGTTGCCCTCTCCTGGGTAGAAGATGCCATTACATATCTTCCAGGAACGTAGGCCTTCGTGTATTTGTCATATGTGACACCGTCAATCACTGTGCTCTAAAGTTATTGCTTGTCTTCTTGTCATGTCTATACTTCACTGTGTCTTTCTTTGTTCAACTTTATTCATCAACTCTATTCCACTAAATCTATCTTCTGTTTTCTCTTTCACATTTTCCCTATTCCTCTTTATTCTCTTCTCTGCTTGCCACTTTTGTTTAATTAATTTGACCTTTGTCCCTTCCATTGCCCCCTTTACTTTTTTCTTATACAGACTATAACACAGTCTGCCCCCTCATTGTTGCATCCCCGGATAAATCTAGCAACTGGGAATGGTCAGTTTGGGTGCTGTGACTCATTCCCACCTGCCCTTCTTCTTTGTCCTCCCAACATGCAAGGTAGGTAGACTGCACGCTGGTAACAACGATCCCATACATTTAACTTTCTACAGGGCTGTCAAAATAACGATGAATTTAGATTCATTTCGGTTAATTAATCATAGAAAAAATAATGTGCCAAGTTTTTTTTAAAATCCTATTTTTATTGAATTTTTTAACATAAGCAAATATTATACAATAATTGTACTTTACATCTAGTCCAAAAAACAAGTAAAGAAAAACGAAAAAAACATAAAAAGTGGGACACCCCTCATGGCAGGCAATCTGAACTGGTTGACCTTTTAAACAATTTCATTTTAAAATTATTGTTTTTTCTTTTTCCAGAATATTTATTTGATTATTGTTGTTTCACTGGTTTGTAAAGAGCAAATTTGAAGTCTCCGGTGCAGAGAAAGAGGTTTTCTGAAACACAAAATGGCATTTAAATTGATCTGAGATCTGTAATAGAGGATAGAGCAAGGGAAGACAAAGACTCAAGTGTAACTGAGGTGGCCTCCTTCTACAGCCAAATGGGGAATGTGGATATATCTCTGTTTTGCAACCAGTATTGAATTATCCTAAGATTAGTGGCCCAATAATAGGACCTGATATCTGGTAGTGCATGACCTCCGTCTGGTTTGGGCCTCTGCAAGAGCAATTTCTGTATCCTAGGAGACTGTCCACCCCAAATAAATGATAGAATTAAGCCATCAATCTTTATGAAAAAAGTATTTGGAAGAGGAACTGGTAGGCATTGAAAGAGATATAGGAATTTAGTGAGAGTATTTATTTTAATTGAATTAATTTTTGCAGCTAAAGACAGTGGTAGTAAGAACCACCATTCGAAATCATCCTTAGTTTGTGTTAACAGAGGAGCAAAATTGTCCTGAAAGGTGTTTGCAAATCTGTTGGTCTTGTATACAAAGATAGGTGAAACTGTTATGAGAGATTTTAAATGGCGTGTTATGTAAAGGAAAACTTGTTGTGGCCTCATCAATGACCGAAGGATGAGATTGATAGATTGATCCATAGATCTTCATTGTCAACAAAAGGCAGATTGGCAGCTCATTGGTATAGGCAAAACAGCAATTCTTAATAAATCCTTTATTATTTCTTTATTATTATTGCCAGTAGTTTGGCTAAGATTTTGTAATAAACTTTTACTTTTATTGCGTTTCACTGGGTTATTGATGCCACTGAAATTCCAAGTGACAAAATTAAGAACATTCCGTCCGGCCGAATGAACCACACAAGACTGAATCATGTATAAAGAGAAAGATAATGTGTAAAGGCATATTTAAGTGCAAGTACAAAAATCAAACAAAAGTCAAAACAAAACAAAGCAAAAAACCTGAAGGAACTGTATACAAATAAAGAGAAGAAAATTTCTCTCCCCTTACCCTCTCTTGCCGAAGCATCTCCCCTGCTGAGATGCAAGATAAACCCTAAACACAGAAAAAACTTAGAGCAAAGTATGCTAACCTATACTCTTTGCTACGTGAGATTGGTGACCAATATGAACAAAACATGCATAAATTGACCCCCAGTGGAGTCATATAAAAACTAGCACCAGTTAAAAAGGGATATTGATAAATAAAAAATAATATATTAGTTTTTGCTGATATAAAACAGATGTCTGGATGAATGTAAGACAGAGCCATTTGACTCTTAACAAGCAGAGGACGCTTTAATTATTTTTCAACACCTGGGCCAGACCCATAGCTCAATATACAGCTGGAGTCAAGAAATGTAACAGCCACCTTACTTGTGGTTACAACTATAAACCAGCACAAAAATGACAATTACCAACATATGCCATATGCAGAACATATGTTCTGAAAAGACACATAATAATCACTAACAAAAAATATTATTCGCGTTTTGGAACATATAACAGCAAACTTAACTTAGCAAACTTAACCCTAACAGACTCCCTATCACTGCCAGGTTCGATAGTTACGAAACGAAGCTTTAAGTTTTATTTTCTGCTAGTTTCACAGCGGTTACACTCTAAACACAAACTCTTACACGTCTACACCTCCGTACAACCCCGCACGAAGGCAAAGGATTTTGTTTTAATAGGCCAAAGTCGCACCTCATCCTGCCGATTGTGTGTTTCTGTCTACGCCCTCTGTCATACCTGCAGTTCCTTACAGCTGCGACACACACACACACACACACGGACTGTTCTCATTCACATAACAGCAAATGAAGACATTTTGTGAAGTCCCTTTCACATCTCCTTAAGATGTTTAGGTTACGATGTTACAGACGGACAGAGAGCAGAGCAGAGACAGACAGAGAGCAGACCAGAGAGAGCCATGTCACCTTGGTGCTACATTTTGATTTAGACCCAACCTGCAAACAGTTGGCTGAGCTCCAGACCACTGCCCAGCGATGGATGTCCAGAAATCAATCCATCAAATTTTATTTGTATAGCGCCAAATCATAACCAAAGTTCAATCAATCAAATTCAATCAAATTTTATTTGTATAGCGCCAAATCATAACCAGGGTTATCTCGAGACACTTTACAGAAAGAGCAGGTCTAGACCGACTCTTTGTTAAGTTATTTAAAGAGAGGCCCAACATGAATCCACCATGAGTAGCACTAAGCAATTCGGCACATTGGCAAGGAAAAACTTCCTTTTAACAGGCAGAAACCTCGAGCAGAACCAGACTCATGTTGAACAGCCATCTGCCTCGACTGGATGGGCCGAAAATGGGATAGAAGGAGATGCAGGATAGAGACAGGCAAAGAGAGCAACAACAACATATGTTCTTGTTACCACAACAACATATGTCCTTGTTACATGAACAACAACAGACACATACTTATGGTTACAATGCCAATAATAGTGGTAGACTAGGGTGAAGATTGGCTAAATAAATAAATAAATAAATAAATTAGCGAGAGAAGCAGAGTAATGATAAAGGCTGAGGTAATCATAATTGTAACAGTTGAAGTCAACAGGTCTACTATTAGCATTAGCAGCAACAATAATGATACTATGGGGAAGGCTGATGTTAGTAGTTGTTGCAGTCGAGCAGGTCCACAGCAGCAGGTGGTCTGCAGCAACGATCCTCAGGAACCTTCAAGACAAGGGAGCACAACTCCCGGGAAGATATGTGGTTAGTAATGTTAATGGGACCAGAAGATACAGAGTTAATGAGCTGCATTAATACAAGAGAGATAAGCATACATTCACAGAAGATCTGTGGTTAGTTCTCCAAGATGTTTGGAACAACCTACCAGCCGAGTTCCTTCAAAAACTGTGTGCAAGTGTACCTAGAAGAATTAATGCCGTTTTGGAAGCAAAGGGTGGTCACACCAAATATTGATTTGATTTAGATTTCTCTTCTGTTCATTCACTGCATTTTGTTAATTGATGAAAATAAACTTCCATTTTTTAAAGCATTTTTAGTTTACAGCATTTTTTCACACCTGCCTAAAACTTTTGCACAGTACTGTACATCATACCGTATAAGTAACACAACTGCAGCACACAAGTCTATTTGTACTTATTTTATTAAGAAACGTGTCGCTTAAACTGAACTCTCTCTAGTTTATTTTTTAAAATTGCAATAAATATGGCAGAACAAAAAGATATCGCAATATCCGTTTTTTCCAATATTGTGCAGCCCTAAATTACACTCTATTTTGTTCCCTGATCTTACACTGTAAGTGTATGTCACCGCGCAAACAAAGGCATCAAGGGGCGGCTGTGGCTCAGTGGTAGAGTGGTTCGTCTTTCAATCGGAAGGTCTGAGGTTCGATCCCCAGCTTCCTCAGGCTACATGTCGAAGTGTCCTTGGGCAAGACACTGAACCCCAAATTGCTTTTGGTGGCAGAGCCAACGGGTATGAATGTGGTATCTGATTGACAGTTGGGCAGCCTCTGCCATCAGTGTATGAATGTGTGTGTGAATGTGACATGTAGTGTAAAAGCAGCTTTGAGTGGTCGCAGAGACTAGAAAAGCGCTATATAAGTACAGTCCATTTACCATTTACTATTTACAACTGTCTGCAGCAGCTTTGTGAACATGATAAAACGGATGACTCACTGAGTAGAGAGCTTTGATTTTTATTTTATAATCCATCTGATAGGACATCACCATCCGTGATCGATTAATAAGTGCACCATCTCCCCCTGATCTCTACCTCCCATACCTGTGGAGTCTACACATATGCTCTGCAAAGTAACAAACAGACAAAGACGTCCTCTGGTACCTTCCTCCTGTAAATGCATTGATTGAGGTGTGACCTCTCCCTTTTAATATGAATTTACTTCTGTTGCTGTTTTAAAATATTGTGAAAGGTACCGGTGTCATTTGGTACCACGTACCACGGTACATTGTTTTTGAGGCAGTAGGTAAGATGGAGAAGAGAGTGGACTTTGCTTCAAAATTTGAAGATTACAACCTCCAGGTCCCTCCCCTTCTCTCTCTGCGGTGCTCAGTCCTGCCTCCAAAGCCCTCCCAGCAGAGGAGGCTATCATGCGTGCACAGGCTAGTAACCACAGCAACTGAAGAAGCCAGGTATACAATATGACAGACACACTGGTAAAACCGAGAAATGACCACAACCGCTGCCATTGTATTACACCACCAACACTATCGAAGTAGATACACATCAACTTTAACTTTAAATTTAACTTTAACTTAACAAAGAGTCGGTGTCTCGAGATAACCCTGGTTATGATTTGGCGCTATACAAATAAAATTTGATTGATTGATTGACATCAAACCAGTGGAAATCAGTGTTTTTGCTGTGATCGGTAATCTACAGCAAATTCTATTTGGCAAAACCACCAGCACTTAGTTTGCTAACAGAAACTGTGGAAAATCAGTACCAACTAAGAAGTAAACAAACTGATGTTGAACATTTAGCCATGAGAGCACAGGCACACATAACTATCAGGAGAAAGTCCCAAACGGTAACAATTTCTGGGCACGTGAAGGAGTGCGATTGACAGTAGCCTGAGAGATTGCTCGGCTCTGATTGGTTGTTGTGGTTCGGGAGCGATGGATTCTTGCAAATACCATTAGGAGCAGTGGGAGGAGCCAGAGGAACATGATTTTTGAACAGATTGTCTCTCTCATGTACTACTGCATGTTTAATGTGACAGTTAGAACAAATATGACAAAAAGTTTTAAGTTTTAAGTTTTAATAATGTTACCTACTGAACCTTTAATGCACACTGTCATTGACAATGAGCTTCTCCCACACCTGGCTCACTTGTTGTTGTGAAAACGGTTGTGAAACATAATGCTGATGACAACAGTCAACACAGCAGACAGGAAGAGAGAAACAAAAAGACGGAGGTGGGGCAAGCAGTTGATCAGATTAAAGTTTTTCTGTTAATTTACACTCGGGTGAAGAATAGAGCACACTATATTGGGGAAGTACTAACTAACCAACAAGAAAATGTGTAATGCAGACTAAGTAAGTCTACCTGTTATGCAATGCTTCCTACAGAAATTATTGATATATGCAATTAATTTAGTTAGTTAATCTATTCTATTAATTTTCTAGCTTTTTAGTAATTATTACGTTTACTTACCTTAAAAAAACAATGGCATATAAATATCATTTACAGTGTTATAGTAAGTATTTTTGCTTAGTGTGTTACATTATAAAATGCCTTAATGTATTGAATTGGAGCCATAGATTCAACAAAATAATTTTAAACTTAGCTATGTCCTTCCTGATGTGCATGAATAAAAGATTGTTTGGTGTATGCTTTTTTTTAAGGTAATCTTAACCAACCAGCAGGGTATTCTGTTCCAATGGTGACTCAGGCCCCTCCTATACAGCCATTACCAGTGAGGCCCGGTGTAATTGCTCAAGTAAGAGACTGACTCGACATAGATTCTACATAAGCATGTAGTTCAGGTTGCTAGCCTGCTGTTTAGAATTTACCACTTTTTTAAAAATCCCTAACACAGACTGTAAACCTAATATCACCCCTAAGTCTGGGGGACTTGATACAGATCATAGCAATTTAGATAGATATTTATTATCCTGCCTAATTTTCCTGCCTTTTTCCTGTAGCAGGCCTGGACCAGCCGGGGGCAACAACTCCTGGTCCCAGCAGCCTGGCAGCAGATGACTCAAGTGGGCCCTCCTCCATCCCATCCCCCTCCAGCACCCCCGTCCTCTCTTTCCAGCGACACCAAGGTCAGCACACAAAGGATCAGCGAATGGAGGTGAGTCAACTTACTCTAAGTCACCCAAAAAATGGAAATTCCCATTTGGCATTTTTTTGTTTTGCATTTAGTGTGTGTACATACAATAAAGTTACCAAGTTACTGTATGCTCACGGTTATAACATAATTTTTTAAAAAATGTAATGTAAAAAAAAAACACTGCTCAGAGAGGAGAGCAATGAGCATGCGGTTGTTAAAATATTTATGAAAACAAAAATGAAATGAAAAAACAGCATTTCAAAGGTATCTTTTTTATTCAATCAAGGCATCTTTTTTCATTATTTTTTCTTCCATTATTGTGCTGTGATTGTCACATATGAATTGGCAATAGCAACCGATGCTTTGACATCATTTGCAACCATTTACTCTGCATTTAACTGTACTTATTTGTTATTGTACCTTGGCTCAAATGTAAGGTCCTACAGGGCTACAGATGCTGTAATAACCACAAACTTTGTAGTAGTTTTGGAAAAGGTGTGGTTGGATACTCGGCTTCAAATAGCAAAAATGCATATATGATATCAGAGTTGAGTGCGTCATAAAGCATCCATTTATTACTTCCACACTTCAACTGTACAACTGTACTCTCTTCTTCACCTCGTTAAATTGTAATTCACAAAGCATTTTAATCTGATCACTTTGCTTCAGACCCCCAACGCACCTGTACCTCTGCTCTCTGCAGCGCTACTGCAACAATACAATAAATGTATGTAGCGGAAACACTGCTGCTTCTCCAAGTCCACCACATTCACAAAATAAAAGAATGACACGTTTCATCTCAAATGGTAGATGTGCACCGGGGACAGCACACACAGGCATGATTGAGAAAAAAGGCGATTGTTAGGTAGGTAATTGCAACAGGTATGTGCAGAGAGTTCAGAGTATGTGGACAGGAGTTAGCTCAGACTCAGAGAGGAAGATTGCTTGCGAGCCGAGAAGTGTTATTGCACCTGTGAGGGCGCGACAATCTTGACTGGTTCAAGGAAATTTATGACGTCATAAATATCATACATAACCACGCCCAATTTAACCCCAGCGTCAGGGAAGTTAACAAAGAAAGAATGGCAATAATTCGAGTTTGGATTAAAACTAATTTATAAAACTTTAAAGATGCTTACTAGTATGTACATAAGACCCTAGATTACACAGTTAGAAGGATTTTGTGGATTTGGGTTTACAGGGGCTTTAATATTGAGGTCTTTGTCTTTACTTTTGTTGCTTGGCTATCATCCTTGTTCATCCTCACCAGCTGAGTCTTAAGATTTGTCTTGACGCTAGAATCAGTTGCACCCTGATTTGGATAGTTTAGCTTCCTCTGATTGGATGGTCAGGGAACAACGTAGAGGCAATCTGATTGGCTGGTTAGCTGAGGCGTAAGAAAGGGTCAAAATTCGTGCTTGTAACTTTAGGTTCACACATGCACGTCGGAAATTTGTGTCTGTAACTCAGACTTTGTAAAATCTCAAAGTTGAAAATAATGTGGCACAAATTCAGTTTCAAATAGCAAAACATTTTATATTTTGCAAATCTTTTCAGTGTGCAAAAAATATTTCTACACCTGCAAAACTTATTTACAAATTCACAAACTTGAATCTGTGAGGACACATTTTTTCTTTACACATTCACAAATTTAGACCACCACTGGTTTTTGCTTCGGCTTGCTGAATCTTATGCATGTCTCACAGTTTTATACAATGTCCTTGAGAATTGTGTTACATTCATCATCGGTATTACATGAGCAGGCCATGCTTTCACAGTGAAAATTTCCTCCTCATTTTGAATCTTGCTTTCCTCTAGGTTAATATCATCTCTTATTTTCACACAATAATGTCCTGATGATATTGACACAATGTTCAAGCAACCAGTCAATGTCCAAAACTGCAACTGCTCTTTTCAGTGAGGCTTTGCTTAAAAGCTATGGAATATCAACCAGGACAACTTCCGTTTCTATTTGACATTTAGTCTTTTTGAATTATCTTTCACACTTTCGTGTCCCCCATTTTCAGTAACTCACTCTGTGCTAGTCCACTACAGCAAATCCTAAAGACTCAATAAAAATGCCAGGGAATGACAATTACCTGTTACATTCTTCAACATCTGTCAGTCTTTTGTCTTCTGTCAATTTGGAATGTCATTTTTGTATGGGCTTTTGCCCAGTGATATGTGCTTTGGCAGACTACGTATCTTGTTCTTCTCCTGCTCTGCTTTCTCTCTTTTACCAGTTAATGTTGTGTAGTATGCAGAGTCAGCAGTGTCTCCACAGTGCAGTTCACATAACTCTCTTTTGGCATGTTAATGCCAAAGATTTGCTTCAAGGCTGACTTCATATTTAAAAATGAGAGGCTTAGACAAGGTGTAAAGCGCTAGCTATTTGTCCTAAACATGAAGTCCTGCCGTGTCAAGTAGCTAATACGGCATCTGGAAGCTCCATTTTGAGTTTAGTTATTCTGTTGTACCAAAGGTCAAATTTGACAATGTAGTCCACCATGAGAATGCCATTTTCCTTTGTTATCCAGTCATACTTAGCCTCACACTGTACTTATGATCTTTTTCCTCTTTCAAAAACCCAGAGTCCAATTTTGTCAAAAGTTGTAGTCATTCGGTCATCCTTTTTCAACTCTACTGCGGCTATTTGCAGTGCACTGTTCCTCCCTCTTCGTGTTCGCGACAAGCGACACTGCTATAGCCTGCTCTTTTTTTTTCCAGGTTGATAACTAGCTTCCAAATTTCAACCTCATTTTTCTAACTTTTGGAAGACTTCTTCTCTTCAAACGATGGCGATAATTTGTATTTGCCAGCAGCCATCCTCAGCTACAATTGTTAGTTCAATAAGTGTTAAACAACCACAAAAACAACAATAGTGTGCCCCCTTTTACAGATGCGCAATATAAAACATTGCATTTTAACAGTATATGCAAGGATTCCAACATTTAAAAACATTTTCATGACTAATGAATGTCACCAAATCTGCAATATGTTTCTCTTGCACCTCTTTTTAGTTTTTTCTTTGAAACATTTTAACAGGAAAGTGCGTCCCTACAGCAGCCACCACAATTCATTGATGCAACAGCCTCTCCTGACTAATCAGATGACTGCTTTCTCAGCCCATCAACCAATCAACATTGGCATAGCTCATGTTGTGTGGCCCCAGCCAGCCAATAAAAGGAACAGACATAGTCATAACAGGTAAGATTTTGCTCCTTACTCATGCCTTGAAGTTTATCTGCTAGGTCACTTTATTGATTTCTTATATAACCTGTTCTGTTTTAAGGAACTACTACCCCAGCAACATCCACATACCAGTATGTCGGACCCCCAAGATGGCGGATGTTGTTCGGGCAGTGGCACAAAAGGAGCAGCCACAGAGAGTGTTTAAGAAATTTGAAAGAAGGAAAATAGAAGTTCAAAACACAGATAGAGAGCAAGATGATATAGAAGAGGAAAAATGCTGCTTCAAAGAGGTGATGCTAAGTGGAAATAGCCAGCTTGACCTGTCCAGTCAACAACACAGAGATGTGGTAGTTTTGATGGGGGGCACACCAAGCCCTGCTCCCAGTGTGATCAGTGTCCATAGTGAACTGCCCGACAGAGAGGACGAGGGGGAAGATGAGGAACCTCAAAGGTGCCATTTGAACGAGTGAGTAACATACAAATATAAAAGGAAATGGGAACAGCAACCTCGGGAACACTGATTTTAAAATCTTAGACTTTCATATTAACCAAATTAGTTTGTTATACATTATTCTAAACTTGGTTGAACCTGAGTATTGCTTACTGAAATTTTCTATCCGTAGGTGTAAAGAGGAATGTGTGTGTGAGGCGTGCAGAAATACCAATGTCTCAATGGAGAGAGTATGCTCTCTTAGCAGCCCAGACAGCAGCCTCAGCACGAGTTCTTTTGCCTCCAACTCTCTTCAGTCCAGCCCCTCAGTCTCACCCTGCAAGGGACCAAACAGGTAGTCATTTATAGATGTCTTAACTTAATGTCCCAATAACTACTGCAGAAGGTAATGTTAAACCGAGAGAAATACCTTCTTTCCAGACCCAGTCATCTTTATGTGCTATTCTCTTTTGTTTTCAGTATGTCTGAGGATGACGGCCACGAGAGTGGCTGTGAAACAGTGGAAGGCTCCCCTAATTGCGACATATCAAACTCCCCGCATGGGAACAATAACTACTGTTACCTTGACAACAGAAACCATAACAACCGCCCATCGTTGGCTACAATGGTAGCACCACTGCCTACCCCTGCAGTACGGGGCAAGAGTCTTCATGGGGTCCGGACAATGGTGGTTCCACCAATGTCAGTGCAAAACAACAACAATCCAAGAACAGTGGAGCGTGCCCAGAGAACAGGTCAGTGAACATTTTAACAAAAGGGAGCACATTTATTTGTTTTGTATTTGTATGAACTGTATTTCTCTTTCAAAGGTGAGAAGAAAATAAAAGTCCCTTTTTCAATTTTTTATTACAAGTTAAGAAACACTGAAGCTCTCTGCTGTAAATATTGTTTGTTCTTACATTCAGATGATGCAAAGATGCATTCAAAGGAGGAAATGCTAACATTAAATAAAATGTTTCTAATCTTTGCTGCAGGATAAGTGTCTAAAATATAGTCCTCCTCATTTGACACATCTTTGATACATCTGATCTTTCTATGTGAATCAATGACCGACGAAGAGAGCGGGAGAAATTACTTCATGTGTAGTACAGCAACAACATGTTTTTGTTCTTTGTGTTTTGATGGTCTTGATGCAGCAGCGTCTAGATTGAAAAGTGGCCGATGGTATGCCACGCTATGCGCAGGTAGTTCAGCAGCATGTGCCATGGCCCATGGTATGCCAGTAGGGGGCCAGCGTCATGTGCTGATTTTTAAACTGGAGTGCCGGTCGTTCAGTGGCATGTGCCGATCACTAGACTGGTGTGCCAATCCCCTCAGTGGTATGCCACTCGTATTTCAACAGTATATATTGTTTCCTAACGGCAGGTGGTGCTCGAATTGGACGGCCACAATCAGTAACGCCCATGTTCCACCCCCATGATGCATATGAAAATTAAGACCAGGAAGAACTGGCAGGAACTATCTGTCCGTTCCTGAATCTCACCTTGCAAACTAAAGGGGACCGGGCAGAGTCATCATTCTCTTTTAAATCGTTATTGCATATTGTATTCATTTTTATCAAGATTATTTTATGGTCATGGTCTTTTGTCCAACTGTTATTACTCCTTGTATTTTGATGTCTGCCTGTAAGGCACCTTGTAACTTTGTTTTTGAAAGATGCATTATAAATAAAGTTATTATTATTATTAAATTTCTTTAGGCCATGGCTGATGTGAACTAAAGCTAGACTTAAGTACTTATTGAACAAAAGTCTATATCAATTTTCTAGCTGGTGTGTCTGTTTGGTTGTTTTTTGAAGTCTTTGTAGTTGATGGCCTCTTGTCTTGCCAACTGTTTTTAGTGTATACATAGGCAATTAACAGATAACAAGTTACGTGTTGAGACACCACATGCTGCTAGAACAGCAGGATGAAACACCATTCCTTCAAAAGATATTACCTCCTTTGGTTTTTTGATAATAGTGGTGTCGGGCACTGTTAAACCTCTCAGTCAAAAATCTTCCAAATCACACTTATGAAACCCTTCAGTGACCCCTTGGATAGATAGGGGCATGTTCATCCTGGAAAGACCACTCCAATTCGGATAGAAATGTTTTATCCAAGAATACAGGTGTCACTCAGAAGGAAGAAAATCAATTAGTAGTAGTTCTAGGAGGGCAATAGGACCCAGATCATTGCAGCAAAATGCATCCCACAGCTAATAGAGCCACCAGATCGTTTGCTGTAGGGATGAAGCTTTGGGGTTTTTCCTTAAGTTGTCACCAATCTGTTTGTCCTTGCCTGATTCATACTTGTCTCATTTTGTCCTCTCACTGTCACAGTCTCAGAGTCATGGTCCCAGTCCAAAGGGCGCTGCAGCGAACAGCAAAACACTAGCACTACCTCCTCCATACCCCTTCTCCCATCCGCCCCCTTGCAGCAGCAGGTGAAGGGGCAACAGCAGCAGCACCCTCTGGGCTTTGGACAGGTCAGTTTGGTCAAGTCTTTGTTGCACTAAGCTAACCCGCTGCTGGCTCCTGTTAATACTGAACAAACAAAAATGAGAGTGGTATCAATATTCTCATCTAACTAACAGCACAAATGTGAAAAAATGTATGTCCTATAATTTCAAAGTATTCCTTTTACTTTCTTTGGTTGCCAATGTGGTCGCCAATGTGCCGAATATTGCTAAGTGCTACTCATGGTGATTCATGTTGGGCCTCTCTTTAAATAACATAACAAAGAGTCGGTCTAGACCTGCTCTTTCTGTAAAGTGTCTTGAGATAACCCTGTTTATGATTTGGCGCTATACAAATAAAATTTGATTGATTGATTGATGATTGACTTTCTGTAGAACCTACACGTTTAACAGAGTGTACTTGTTTAATTCTTCTCTTAGGTGCAGGTTTATGGTTCAGACCACAGCAACAAAGAGTGGAATGGCAACTATGGGCCACTGGGACCACATGCCTACATTCCCCCAACTGTCCACACACACACCTTCACACACCTGCCACACAGTAGCCCCAAACACACTGTGTCCGGCCCTCACACACACACCCAAGGCCTGCCCACACACACCCTGATACCCTATCCCCCTAGCGGCCCCCTCACTGCTGCTCATCACCCGCACCCAATCCTGCCCTCTTGCCCTCCTCCTCCTCTCCTCCAGCAAAGCTACAGTCTCTCCCGCACCCAAGGAGGCGCCGTACTTCACCCAATGACCCTGGGCATCAGTACCCACCCCCATCACCCTGGTCACCCCACTCCCCACCCACACAGGCTCCTTCCATCTCCCACCGTCCACACACATCACCAGCATGGCTATGCCCACCACACCAACCAGTTCAAGCCTCCCTTCCCCCCTCGTCCTCCTTACATGGCCTCCCCAGCTGCCTACACGGGTTTCCCCCTAAGCCCAACCAAGCTACACCACCACCCTCAGTTCTCTTATATTTGAGGAGCAGGACGAGGCAAGAGCAGTACCTTCTGGTAAAAGAGGAAGTGGACTAAGACTGCAACCTGAGCTGGTAGAGCCAGCAGCAGAGCACAAATGGGACACTTGTGACACTTAAGTTAACAAGCAAAGGGTGTAAAACTATGTATGAAAGGGGACTGAGAAAGAAATACAAATTAAGATGATAATGTTTTATGGTGAGAGACAGTCTCAATCTAATCTTTAGGTTCACATCAAAAGTCAATGATTGTGTTGGGTTTCCAGAGCAAGCTAAGAACACAACTGCAAAATCATATGAGAAAACAGGATACCATGATTGATTAGAACTCAAGAGCTTTATAACAGAGCTGAACATGAGTAAATGAATTCACAAAAGATTATGATGATGATGAATTTTTTATAAGAATGTGTCCTTTGAACATTACCTCCTGTTGTTTGTTGTTTGGGTAGTGTTCAGAGAAAAGTATCTAATTAGAGGCTGGAAATCATTTATTGTTATTTCTGTACGGGTGCTCAGCCTCCCCTCCCTTAATCTTTGTTGCCTTGTAGCTTGTGCTAGCTGATCAGGTAGTTTTTTTCAGCCATCTAAGACTGTATTAACAGAATTGAATAATCCTATCTTTGTTTGAGGCAGACTTCACTGCTTATGTTTATGCAGAAGTCTATAGATTGTACCTTTAAATGGGCTTGCAGCACTTAACATTCAAACTCTAAAAACGATTGCGTTATGGGAGAGATATCAGGATAATGCTTGTAGTTATGTTTTATTAATGGAAAATTTTCAACTTCAGTTCTTTTTCTAACTCAGAGTTTTTTCTTAAACTAGAGGCTGCAGATTTAGGGCTTTGACTGAATGAGTTTTTTATTTACATAAAGAGTGATTCAATACTTTGATAATCACCTTCTATTTGCAATAATACTTAATTTACAACAACATTGTCACTGTTAACTGTAATGGCAATACAATCTAGATTGTCTCTGGGTTGCTGTGTTTCTATCATTTTGCTTTAGGCTGGACTTGCATTACTTTATTTTATGTTGTAGTTTCTGGGAATAGCATAGACTAAAAATATGAGATTGCTTTTACCTGATAAATGGTTCTATATAGTGGATGAAATAATCAGCTTACAGTATCATGGCTGGGCTATTGAGTGTGATGTGCGTTCTTTTTGTCTGTCTTAAAGCCTGTTTCTCAGTTTTGATACATTCCTTCAGGGTGGATGCATAGTCTTCATTTTCTTTTTGTCTCTTTTGTGTTTCTAATTTCCAGGTTTTAGTAGAAATGTCTCTTTATCTGTCAGCTTTTAATACAATCAGCACCAAAGACTGTTAATAACTTATTTCTGGAGCAATGTCAACACTATTTCACATTTCACCTCCAGCATACTGTTGCAGTTATCAACATTTGAATATATTGAGAATCCAAAAATCTCTATTTCAAATATAAGGTTGAGGTTTCTGAGCTATGTTTTGCAAATTGTGTTTTGACTGTATAGATAATATGCTGCTATGTACTAATTATCTGCCAGATGTAGCTGTGAATCTAGAGTATTAATTTCATTCTAGCCTGCTTTCTCAATTTTTATATTATAGTTTTGACGACTAGATAGAATAGAAGTGGGTTACATTTTAAAGTACGTTGAATGATATTCCTATATGCTAGCACCTATGTATATATGCTAGTGGTAGTGTATATTGGCTTTGTTGTTTTGAAGTGTTTTTTTATCTGCTGAAATTGAAGTTATGAGTTTTCTTCATTTTTGTTATTCTGTTGTTTTGGTTTGTGTCTATGTTTTTTTTGTCCCTGTGCAATTAGTATCAGTTAGTATTAGCTAGTTTCACTGTTGGATTGCGTGTGTTGTTGATGAAATATTGTATTTTAACCGTTATTGGGCTTTATTCACAACTCTTCGTACTGTACAACTAGTGCCTTTCTTCTAACAAGTGGCTGACAGATGATGTCTTGCATTGATATCAAAGCATTCGTAAACATTTTTGTACTAGTTTCTTCCAAGGAGAACGGCTCCTTTTTCACATCATGAAACCCCAAAGTTGTTTGTTGGACTAAGATGAGGTCTGAAAACTGTTTTTTTTTTTACAGAATTCTAAGAGTAAAAGTCAGGTTATGTACCTTCCATACTCAAAACATAGAATCTAACAATTCACATATACAAAGCTTTATTCTAACACTGAATGTATTTGTGGAACTTGAGTCATATGTTTTTGGTTTTCAAATTAGATATTTGTTGCATTTCTGATGACTGCAGTGCCTTTTGTAATGTTTTGTAGATATCATGTGTCAGGGGTTCTTCCAAAATGCTTTATCCATCGCTCATTCTCAGAGTTCAGATCCAAAGCTGTCCCATCCTCTTCTGTGGCAGCATATTGTTGCCACTGTGACAAAAAAAATTGCTCAATTTTCATGTGATAACAAAAAACTTTGGTTTTTACAACAAATGTTGAAAAACTGAATAATTTGGTATTTATTAATAACAAAAACAGGTGTGATATCATTAACAATTATTTGTTATATCTTAAAAGCTCTTGTCAAAAGAAAAGATTTTCACATAAACAAGGCGGAGCAAAATATTTTGCTGTGATGGCGATATGCTTTCGTAATCACCTACCATCTACTATATGTATGAAATTGTATTGGTTTTGCTTTTTTGTGGGTGTATTTTATGTTCTTATCTTATATAATCAGGCCTAAGGACTTCATATCTATACTCAAAAGTGAGGGGAACGTTGAGCTTACTGTCTTTTTTGTTAAACAGGATTTATTTTTCTGATATGGTTATAAATAGATTAGGTCCAGTCCATCAATCTGTTAGAAAAAAATGTAGCTGTCTTCTTTCAGAAATTACTGATTTAGTCCCTAAAGGCAATATTTTACTGGGACAAAACAGACTACATGACAAAACTACTAACACAAGCAATGACCATCTTGTTTAGGTATTGAGCTGAAAACGAAACAAAGCAAATTCTAAATCCTAATGTTTTTGGTACATTTTGTACTACAGCTGTATAATTATGGCGTTGACATTTATTGTATTTAGGAACAATTGTGTAAACATGATTACTAGATTGAAAATTATACTACTCTAAATATGGGTAGTTCTGCGTTGCTTTATGATTTCTTTTTCTTGTATGCTACACTAGATGGATATGTAGCAACTGCACTGTGCAATACACAACAATATGAGGGCTGGGAAAATGTCTGTTTGTCTTACCAGTTTGTGTAATTTTCTTTTCCCTCATCTAGTTCTCACTGATTTTCATTGTGACAAAGCATTATGTACTTTATGACAAAAAGCAGGTTTCGTCTTGGTGACTCTTATTGACGATTGTTAACTATGAATTGATGGTATATTATGTCAAGATTCACTTAAATTAAACTATCTTTTGCTTCAGTTGCTGATGCCTTTGTGGACATGCTTGTCACCTACATTTGTAACTGTTTAACTAAAAAGCATTTACTGCCAAGTAGCGTAGAGGAAGAAGGCTCTACAGTTACGTATGTTTGTTTATATAAGTGTCAATAAATGAATATTATTTATATTCAGCCAGTCACCGAAATAAATTTTTTAACTTCAGAAAGTGGGTGCACCCAAAGGCAGACAATGAGACGAATGCTCTCATTGTAAAATAAATACATACTGTATATGAATCAATATTGGAGACAGGGGGTCACCCCTGAAGCCACACCATTCAAGTGTGTGATTTTCCCTTGGTCCTAACTTTTACTTTTTCCACTTTTTAACAATTTAATATCAGATAGATATTTTAGCCTGAATGACTTCCATCCCCTCAATCATATAATTAACCACATAACTCAGGGCACAGCCAAGTTAGCGGGTTGCAGCCATTTTTTATACCAGCCTATCAATGAGCCCTAGTCCTAAACTTTAATGTAGCTCATTTGAAAGCCTTGTTCTTGTGCTGTGTCTAGGCAAACGGCAATCGTTAGGTCATCAACACACTAGCATAACGTACCCCTAAACACCACACTGTCCATCTGTCTTGTATGTATATTTCAAATTTCAAAATAAAAAATATAGCTTAACCCTTTCTGCTGGAGAATTTATTAGATGCACAAGTGATTGGACCCTACACTCTTCCACAAGTGGGCCAAAAATGACCCGTATTAGAATGAATGTGTTTTGGTTAAGAGTTTATATTATAGTTTGTATTACACTTTCTCCACACAATAATGATTTCATGTGATTTCATGTTTAAAATATTTGTATTTTTAACATCTTAAAACATTTTGACCGTTTTGATAACTGAAAAAATAAGAAAATTACACAAAACAGCAATTGAAAAATGTCAACATCCA